>NC_143481.1:42635478-42870478 GCF_027475165.1 Benincasa hispida | reverse complement strand
ATGTATGTGTGGAAATTCTGTCACAATGAAATGGAAAGATCCGTTTCCGCTCATAGGTACTCTTGTATAAGAGTTCCTTTAATTGGTATTAGAGCCAGGTTTCTAATATGTCAATTTCATTGATGTAAAGAATTGCATATACATTATCGATGGGTGCAGCATATCTACTCTATGTTTTAAGTGTTAATTCGTTTGTGGATGTGTGGATTAATGGAGTTTTTTGGGATGAAACCTCGGTTTGATTAATTCTTTTACATTTCTAATTAATTGTAAAGGCCCTTTAATTTTTGGGCATAATTAATTGCTATCGAGTCTGTAATTCAAAGTTAGTTTGAGTTTTGAGTCGTTCGCGAAGTTGTTCGGAGAAAGGGTTGTTGTTTCTTCGAGGAAGAAAACGATCAAGAGTTGATCGGGTCGTGTAGACGATGAGGTAGGCGATCGCTGAGTATTGGATGCTCGGGTGTCATTTAAGTGTGCACGCACTAGACTATCGTATAGCTCAGTAAGCCTCATCGCTTAGTTATTGACTATACTATTGCGGAGTAATCGCATTTAAATCATGTACCTCTTTGCGTGTTAAGCGATCGTCTAGACGATCAAGTTTTGCAGCCTTGTTGTCGTCTAAGTGATCGTTTAGCTTTTCGCGCTATTGTCTAGTGTACGCTAAGCGATCGTTTACCTGGAGACATTTACTAAACGATGGAGCTTTGCCTGGCGATTCAAGACCTGGTTCGCTTGTGAATCGATTTGCTCGATGGAAAAACGTAATAGATAGAAATTTTCATTCTGGTTTTTTGTGTTGGTTCATCCCGGTCCATTAATTGTATGTTTATTTATATGTCATATGGTATGCACATATAGAAAAATCTCACCTTAGGTTATGCATTGGTCATGCATCATCTCTTTATTATAAATGTTATGATTTAGAAAAGCATGATTTAAATTACGTAAGAGCATGCTCATGCATCATATAATATAAGAGTTATATTTATGCATGCATAAAAAGCATTGACATGCATCATCTTTATATTATATCTGTTATAGTATAAGAGTGTATGAAAAGCATGTTTGCTTGGTTATTACATGTATATAAAAGTTATGTATAGTAATGACCGGACATTACATAAAGCATGACACATAGGTTACTTTGTAAGCGTTATAAATACCTTGTTATGTGGCATGTGTTTTAGTTGTTTCTTTTTAAAGGTTAAAGAGAAATTAGAACTAAAAGCAAAAAGAAAGACATACATGCTCACTTAGGTTTCATTCATGGTTTTAAAATGTTTAAAACTTGGATGACATAGACCTAAGATCATGGTTCTAATATGATTAGAAACCCTTAGGCTTTAATCATTTAATCAATTTAATAGGATTAAATTGACTAATAAAAGGTTAAAGTGTAGCAAATCTATGTATAAGGGACCTTTTGTCTAAGGCGGGTTTTGTCTAGGCTGAGGTATTTAAGTTAATGGAAACGTAACACCCCTACTTGGGAACCTACTTGGAAAGGTGAATTAGATAGATTTGATGCATGCATGCAAGTTAAGGACAGTCCATTAAAGTGTTTAAATGTGACTACTTGAACTTGTTCATTTTTCATAGACAAAAGTTGTTTATGAACGGACTTAAAAAATGACTTAGACTAAAATCAGTAGCCGGATTGTCTAGGTTAATGAACCCCTAGATAGAACATTCAGTAGGAGGTACTTAGGGCATATGATGCTTCATTTAAACCTTTCACATTTCTCCTATATAGTTCACATCATGAGATCTACCCTTGGCCTCGTTGCACCCTGGGAGTGTCCCCCTAAAGGATGATGTTTGGGTAGGTCAATATCAAGGTGGATGGAGAGAATGTTCATAGAAGTGGGAGTGGGAAGTGCGACAGCATATCCCACAGTCTCCCTCATTGGATTGAATAAAGTTTTTGCGCACCGCCTCGAAGCACCTTGGGAATGTCCCCCTATTGGATGGCAGTTTTGCACATTTCTTTGTTTGATCTCCTGTAAGAGGATAAGGTTACTTAGTCTCTTGTCCTAATCTGCTTCTTCCCTATGGTGGGCTCATTAGGGCGGGACTCTGGCACTAAAAACGAGGGGTCACACTTACGCGAAATTGATAAAGGTTAACAGTTCTGGACCAAGTAAATGTTGGATGTTAGGTTCAGTTCTAAGAGTTGGTTCAACCTAATGGTTGAAAAGGTCTCATCCCAGTGAAGGGGCATCTAATCTCCCCATCGGTGACATTTATCCTGCCTCATTGGGGCATCATTGTAAAATAGAAGTCCTAAACACTTAGGGTACTTGAAACTGTTTTGCTAAAATTAATTGGTTAAAATGTGGTTTAGCAAAATCTTATAAAAGTTTGTTCGTTTTTCAGCAACCAGCCACATTAGCTTTGCTTAGCGAGAAAATTACTAGCGACAACTTTTTGACTTGGAAATATATGATTACGACGATACTAATCATTGAGGATCTCATGTTTGCCCTTACGGAGGTCTGTCCTCCTATTCCAGCTCCCAACGCTGCTCAAAATGTTTGGAAGGCGTACGAGCGATGGACATGGGCAAATGAGAAGGCCCGAGCCTATATCTTGTTCAGTCTTAATGATGTGTTGACCAAGAAGCATGAGCCCATGGACTCAGTGCGTGAAATCATGGAGTCCCTGCAGGGGATGTTTGTACAACCATCTGAACAGCTCAAGCATGAGGCTCTTAAATACATATTCAACTCTAAAATGGAGGAAGGCACCTCTGTTCATGAACATGTGCTTAACATAATGGTCCACTTCAATGTGGCAAAGTTGAATGGGTCTACTATTGATGAGGGCAGTCAGGTTAGCATATGAAGGAAATCGATCACGAGGATTTCCATGAGCAGCAGAATAAATCATTCCAAATTACAATCATGTATGAACATTATAAATTACCGTCGTAAACAGAGACAAACGTTTATGCATTCATTACAGAAATTATAGCATGAAAATACAAATGAACAAAGAGAAATGCTATGAACATTTGTCGACTCATCTTCACGCTCCTTGCTCACTAACGCTCGAACACAGCAATCTCGAACACTCGAACAACACGACCACTACATAGCATGAACACCATGCATTCGTCCTCAGCGATCGCCTCGATAACGAACACCCCAACAGCATGAACGACCTTCACAGAACCTCGACGACGTCGAGTTGAGTATGACACCACCAAGAAGGGTACCTTGGTATTTTTGGTGTGAGAATCCAAAGGGTGGGCTCTGTGTGGACTTGGTATGAGGCAGAAGGAGGAGAAATGAACAACCATGTACACGATTGGGAAAGTGGGAGAAGGTTGAACCTATCGTATAGGTCAATGCCCAATCGTTTAACAAAAGTTAAGTGATCGTTTAGCTCATCGTTTAGTTCTGTGTCTGTTGCTTACAAAACATTACATGATCGTCTAGCTCACTCAAACTGTCACTTAGTAAATCGTATTTACTTGACAGTTTCTGTGAGATTCTTTTTTTTAAAGAGAAATTTGAAAACAATTTTGACAAAAAACTTTCTAAAATTAGGAAAATAATTTTCCTTTTATCTCACGGTTACTATGAACCACTGATAACCTCCTACTCAATTGGTTATTAGAGAAAAAGATTTAATTATCCAATAACTAATATTATTATAATTATAAATGATAACCAATTTATCATACTATATTTATAACCTATAGTTTTAATATTTCATCTCATAAAACATATAAACCATAATTCTTTTTCTATTCCATGGTACTTAATATAAATCTCATTTACATCAATCCTTCACTAGATATATTTCATACATCATACAGATTATATCATATATAATCAAATTACTTCTTGTCAATTTGAACATTTCAAATCAACACCAAGATTTGATCCTCAACTGAATCCATTGAGCTATCAAGGGGACCTTATGGACCTGTAGCTCGAAGCTCCACGGTACGTGAATAACTAATTAAACTCTTTAGTCACGGGATCCACCATCCATTAACTGTCAGACACTCCACTAAAGACCAACAGTTGAACTTTCCTTACCACAGATATATTATGTGTCCATATTAACCAATCAACAATGCGACAACCCTTCACAAATCGCTCGTAAGTACAGCTGGGCCAATAATCGTTATGCCCTTGTAGTTACATCTAACTCCTTAAGTACCACTGAGTCCTCTCTTCCAAAGAGAAGTTGTGGCCACTATGTTCAAGATCCGGAATTAGCCCTTAAAGGATCAATGTCTCTACTTATCCCTGCTTTGGTAAAAGAGTGAATTCCATCTTGTGGATTGAGTTCCCAGCTCCCAAATCAGACAAGTCCCTAAAAAGGTAGGCATGTTGAGTTGGCAATCTAGCCATTCTCACTCATACTAATCAAAGGACCACCCTCAAAGGCAGGAGTTCCTAAAACGCTCAGGATTGAGGTCGTGTCACCTATTGTCGTTTAGGTGAGATGTAAGTCTCTAGTATCAACAGTGTTATATACAGAGTCTAGTCATCTCGTGGTCCGGATCTTATACAAACTCTTTGTATAAGACACCTCCGCTCGCACGTCTCCACATGAATAGTCAGGATCTACCATCTGTAGCAGTTTATAACACTTGCAAACCTCTGCAAAGCGGGCCGTATCCGTAGTGTCACTATGATCAAGTATCTCACCTTAATCTCTATACTATAGACCTATTTAGGTTATCACTTAAGGCATGATCCATTTGTATATCACATATACATGCTGAAGTTCACATAAGATAACCAAGGAGCTTTGTTTATTGGATATGAGTAAATGCCAGAATGAAATAACTTTTATTTTATTCATCAAACAATGTGTATCTTTACAAAACAACGAAACTTTGAGAGAATTAGGACAACAATCCCAACAGCATAATTCTGCATTCTTTGCTAGAGAGCTTCTTGCACTTTTTTAGCAATGTGATTCTTAACATAGTGAAATACACCTTTACAACTCTCCTCAATGAATTGCAGACATACCAATCTTTACTAAAAAGTAAGGAGAGGAAAAAGGCTGAGCCAAATGTTGCTTCATCCTCTAGGACGTTCCATCGAGGTTCGACCTCAGGAATGAAGTCTGTACCTTCTACTTCTAACTCTGCAAAGGGGAAGAAGAAAAAGGATGGTAAGGAGAAATGGAAAACACCTACTAACCCACCATCTGTCGCCCCAAGAAGGCGTCCGCCGCCAGTTGAAAAAGGAAAATGTTTCCACTTCAACCAAGATGGACACTAGAAGAGGAATTGTCCTCGCTGGCTGAAGGAAAGGAAGGCCGCCAAGGCTAAGGCTAAGGCAGACAAAGGTAAATATGATTTACTTGTACTAGAAACATGTTTAGTGAATAATGATGATTTTGCCTGGATAATTGATTTGGGCGCCACTAATCACGTTTGTTTTTCTTTTCAGGGGATTAGATCCTAGCGACAGTTGAAGGCTGGTGAGATGACGATGCGAGTAGGCACTAGACACGTGGTCTCAGCTGTGAAAGTGGGAGGCATCTAGTTATCTTTATAGAATAGGTTTCTAATTTTAAACGATGTATATGTTGTTCCTGAACTAAAAAGGAACCTTATTTCTGTAAAGTGTCTGTTACAATATAAATATACGCTTTCTTTTAATGTGGATAAAGTATTTATTCATAAAGATGGTGTTGAAATTTGTACAGGTTATTTGGAAAGTAACTTGTATGTGCTAAGACCTTTAGCCTTAAGTTCCCTCCATAACATAGAGTTTTTTAGATCTACTATAACTCAATCTAAACGTCAACGAATTTCTCCAAAAGAAAATACCCAACTTTAGCACCTTCGATTAGGGCACATCAATCTTAATAGGATTGAGAGATTGGTGAAGAATGGCCTTCTAAGTGAGTTAGAAGAAAATTCTTTACTGGTGTGCGAATCTTGCCTTGAGGGTAAGATGACTAAAAGAACTTTTACTGAAAAAGGTTATCGAGCCAAAAAGCCTTTGAGTTAGTACAATCTGACCTTTTTGGTCCTATGAATGTGCAAGCCCAATGTGGCTTATAGTATTTTATCAGTTTTTCTGATGATTACTCTAGGTATGGGTATGTTTATCTGATGCAACGGAAGTCTGAATCCTTTGAAAAGTTCAGAGAGCTCAAGGTTGAAGTTGAAAACGCATTGGATAGACGGATTAAAACACTTCAATTAGATCAAGGTGGAAAGTTTTTGGACTCGGCATTCCAGGACTATTTGATAAAACATGGAATCGTCTCCCAACTCTCAGCGCCGAGTAACCTTAGTAGAATGGTGTAGCGAAAAGGAGAAATAGAAACTTGATGGACATGGTTTGTTTGATGATGAGTTATGCTTCCTTACCAGACTCGTTTTGGGGTTACGCAGTAGAGACTACGGTATACATACTCAACTGTGTTCCTTCTAAGAGTGTTGCAAGAACACCTCTAGAGTTGTGGAATAAGTGTAAAGCTAGTTTACGTCACTTCCACATTTGGGGTTACCCGACGCATGTGCTTGAGGCGAATCCCAAGAAGTTGGAACCACGGTCGAGGTTATGCCTCTTTGTAGGCTACCCCAAAGGTACACGAGGGGGTTATTTTTATGATCCATCAGGAAATGGAGTGTTTGTTTCCAGGAACGCTACTTTCCTGGAGGAGGATCATATAAGGGAGCATAGTCCACATAGTAAAGTCATGTTATGTGAGCTTTCCAATGAAACTACTGAAACTTCAACAAGAGTTGTTAAAGAACCTGCTTCATCAGCAAGAGTTGTTGATGATAGTTCATTTAGTAGGTCGGTTCGACCTCAAGAGTTGAGGGAACCTCAACACAGTGGGATGGTTGTGAACCCGCCTGTTCGTTATCTGGGTTTCACAGAAATCCTTGCTATGGTAGCAGATGGCGACATTGAGGATTCGTTGTCTTATCAGAAGGCAATGAAGGACGTAGACCGGGATGAATGGGTCAAAGCCATGGATCTCAAGATGGAGTCGATGTACTTCAACTCAGTATGAGATCTTGTAGATCAGCTTGATGAGGTAAGACCTATATGTTGTAAATGGATTTACAAGCGCAAATGGGGTGCTGATGAGAAGGTGCAAACCTTCAAGGCTCGATTTGTGGCAAAGGGCTATACCCAGGTAGAGGGAGTCGACTATGAGGAGACTTGCTCGCCTGTTGCCATGTTAAAGTCGATCCGCATCATCCTGTCCATTGCAGCTTATTATAATTATGAGATCTAGCAAATTGACGTCAAGATGACCTTTCTGAATGGCAATCTTGAGGAGACCATTTACATGGTGCAACCCGAGGAATTCATAGCCCAAGGTCAAGAGCAAAAAGTTTTCAAAGTGAATCTGTCCATTTATGGGCTGAAACAAGCGTCTATATCTTGGAACTTATGGTTTGATACTGCGATCAAGTTGTATGGCTTTGACTAGAACGTTGATGAATCTTGTGTCTACAAGAAAAATGTCAACGCTTCAGTAATTTTCTTAGTGTTGTATGTAGACGATATACTACTCATTGGGGATGATGTAGGTCTACTGACTATAGTTAAGAACTGGCTAGCAACCCAATTCCAAATGAAAGATTTGAGAAAGGCTCAATTTGTTCTGGGTATACAAATCTTTCGAGATCGTAAGAACAAAGTCCTAGCACTGTCTCAGGCATCGTACATTAACAAGATGTTGCTCAAGTACTCGATGCAATACTCTAAGAGGGGCCTACTGCCGTTCAGGCATGGAGTCACTTTGTATAGGGGCATGTGTCCTAAGATGCCTCAAGAGGTTGAGGAAATGAGACGGGTCCTATATGCATCTGCCGTTGGCAGTTTGATGTATGCAATGCTCTGTACTAGACCAGACATCTACTACGTTATAGGCATAGTCAGTAGGTACCAGTCTAACCCAGGCTAGGGTCACTGAACTGTAGTGAAGAACATTCTCAAGTATTTCAGAGAACGAGGGACTACATGCTCGTGTATGGATCTAGGGATTTGATCCTTACTAGATACACGGACTCAGACTTTCAGACTAATAGGAACTCTCGCAGGTCCACGTTAGGGTTAGTCTTTACTCTTAACAAAGGAGCTGTAGTATGGAGAAGCACTAAGCAAGGGTGTATCGCCGACTCCACTATGGAGGTGGAGTACGTAGCGACTTGTGAACTGCTAAGAAGGTCGTCTGTCTCAAGAAGTTCTTGAAAGAATTGGAAGTTGTTCCAGGTATGTCCAGGCCAATCACTCTCTATTGTGACAATATCGGTGTTGTAGCAAACTCCAAGAAGCCTAGGAGTCACAGGCACGACAAACACATAGAGCGGAAGTATCACCTGATCCGCGAGATATTGTATCGAGGGGACGTGATCCTCACGAAGATCGCTTTGGAGCACAATGTTGCTAGCCTACTTATGAAGGCTCTCACGGCTATAGTGTTTGAGGGTCACCTTCAGAGCATGGGTCTATAGGACTGCCCACGTTGGACTAGGGCAAGTGGAATATTTTCTTATACTGGCCTTTTATGCCTTAGTTTATTATTTTGTACTTGTTTTTGTACACCTCACTTCGCTTTAGGACAAGTGGGAGACTGTTGGGGTTGATGCTCTAAAGTCTCATGTTCCGTAGTTTGTAAATAGTTTGTACGAACATTTGTGATGTATATAATATACGATATTTATTTCACTTCTTGATTTTACTCATGGTAGTTTTATTTGCTTTACCACAAACCAATAAATTAAAATTGCTAGTTGTCTTTATGTAACTTAAGCATGTATGTGGTGACATACAAGTGGATTATGTCTTAAGTGATAACCAAAATGATCTGTAGTATATGGATATAGGAGGGAAACCTTATCCTGATAACGCTACGGATGCAGCCCACTTTGTGGAATAGTTTCAAGTGTTGTGACTTGTCACAGATGGTCTAATCCTGATCATTCATACTGGGGACATGCAAGCGAGGGCGTCCTATACAAAGAGTTTGTATAAGACCTGACCACGAAGTATTAACGTCTCTTTATATAACACCGTTCATGACAGAGACTTCACTTCACTAGGATGACTATAGGTAAATGACCTCAATCTTGAGTGAGTTGGGAACTCCTGCCATTGAGACGGTCCTTTGATGTGTATAGGTACGAGTGGCCAAGCCACCGATACAATCTTACCACTTTGAGGATTCATCTGATTTGGGAGCTGAGAACTCAGCTACACAAGATGGAATTCACTCCTTCCCCGAAGCAAGGGTAATTAGATAGATAGCTCTCTTAAGGGTTGATTCCAGGGCTTGAACGATGTGGCGCCGCACACCTTCTCATGGCTCGAGATGTGTTCACACATATTTGCACTATGTTGTATTGTTCATTAGAGGAATCGGTGGTATTGTTCTTACGAGCATCTGTGAGGGGTTATCGTACTCATGATTGGTTATATCCGATGGACACAAAAATATATCTGTGATAAAAAGAGTTCAGCTGTCGGTCTTTAGTGGAATGCCTGACAGTTAACAGATGATGGATCTCGTGGCTAAAGAGTTTATTCAACTATTCACGTACCCTTGGAGCTTCGAGCCATAGGTCCATAAAATCCCCTTGGTAGCTTGGATACAAGTTGAAAATCAGTTTTCTGGTCAGTTTGAAATTTTCAAATTGACAAGAGGGAGTTCGATTATATATGATATAATTGAACTGGTTAATTATATATGATATGATTGACTAAATGTATGAGATACATTATTTTGGAGGAAATTGGATATAGATATGATTTATATCAAGTAGAGAAGAAAACACTATAGTTGATATATGAGATCAAACTATATGTTAGAAAGGTGGTTTCTTTTATGATCCCCAGGAAGACAAGGTATTTGTATCAACAAATGAAACCTTCCTGGAGGAAGACTACATGAAGAATCATCAACCTTGCAGTAAGCTAATAATAGAAGAAATACCTAGAGAAACGACAAATGCATCAACAAGAGTTGTTGATAGAGTAGGTCCATCAACAAAAGTTGTTGATGAAACTGGTACTTCACATCCCTCTTTAGAGTTGAGAATGCCTCGTCGTAGTGAGAGGGTTGTGCAACAGTCTGACCGGTACATGGGTTTAGTTGAAACTCAAGTCATCATACTAGATGATGGCTTTGAAGGATCTCTTAATGAAGAGTTCCATGAGCGCGTTCGGATCGCTCCAATTTTACAGTGACCAAAATACATCATATACATTCAAACGTACAGTTATACAAACAGATATTAATTAACGGCATGCTTTGAACAAGAAATAACAAGGGAGAGAGTTCCTATACCAATTGAAGACGGTCTTCAAGCTTTGGAAATCAACGCAGTGGAAGACCTCTACCTGATCAACCAATGGTCAACAGATGTGTCGACTACAGCAGCACGAACAACCCAAACACACGAACGCAGTGGGGACGACACCACCAGAAAGAAGCCCCAGGAATTCTCAGAGTGAGAACCCAAAGCGTGGTCTTTAGTGAGTTTGGTAGAGGTAGGAGGAAGTACTGATCGTGTAGGTGATAAGCAAATGGGAGAGAATATGAAGCTATCGCATAGCAAGATGCTTATCGCTTAGAAGAAACTACACGATCGTGTAGATTTTACTAAACGATCATTTAGAAAATAATAGGCGATCGTTTAGCAAATAAGAAACATTATACGATCGTTTAGAAAAGCTAACCGATCGTTTAGAAACTAGTGTGCGATCATTTAGGCGCTAGGTAGGTGATCGTTTAGGCGCGAGGTATGCGATCGTTTAGGCATTGAGCGACTATCGTATAGGCTCTCGAATTTATGTAATCGTTTACGTTTCCACACCAATGCAAAAACTTCCAATCTTTTTTCGAACCTTTTCAAAATGAAACAAATTTCATTTTTTATTCATCGGTTACAATAACCGACGCTGTTTCCCAACTAACACATGCCCGAGAGAGATTTTAGGTTAATTATCATATAATTAACCAATTAAATTATTAATAAATATAATCATATTATATTTTTATCCTATAGTTTGATATCATATATCTACTATAGTAATTCCTCCTTTACTTGATATAAATCATATTTATATCTATTTTCCTCCAAAATAATGTATCCATACATTTAGCCAATTATATCATATATAATTAACCAGTCAAATTATATCATATAAATCGAACTTCCTCTTGTCAATTTGAACATTTCAAATTAACCCAAACACTGATTCTCGATTTTATCCAAGCTACTCAGGGGACCTAAGGGACCTGTGGCTCGAAGCTTCAACAGTCCGTGAATAGCTGACTAAACTCTTTAGCCACAAGATCTACCATCCGCTAACTGTCAGACATTCCATTAAAGACCAACAACTAAACTCTTCTTACCACAGATAAATTTCTATGTCCATCGGATATAACCAATCATGAGTACGATGACCCTTCACAGATGCTTGTAAGTACAGCTGAGCCAAATTACCATTTTGCCCCTGTAGTTACATCTCACTCCTTAAGTACCACTTATTCCTCTAATGTACAATACAACATAGTCTAACTATGTGTGAACACCTCTTGAGCCTAGAGAAGGTGTGTGGCGCCACATCGTTCAAGCCTCAGAATCAGCCCTTAAGGGAGCTATCTATCTACTTATCCCTGCCTCGGGAAAGGAGTGAATTCCATCTTGTGTAGCTGAGTTCCCAACTCCCAATTCAGATGAATCCTAGAAGTCATAGGATTGAGTCGGCGGCCTGACCACTCGTACCTATACAAATCAAAGGACCGCCCTCAATGGCAGGAGTTCCCAACTCACTCAAGATTGAGGTCTTGTTACCTATGGTCATCCTAGTGAAGTGAAGTCTCTGTCATGAACGGTGTTATATAACGAGACATTAACACTTAGTGGTCAGGTCTTATACAAACTCCTTGTATAGGATGCCCTCGCTCGCATGTCCCCAACACAAATGATCAGGATCAGACCATCTGTGACAAATCACAACACTTGTGACCATTCCACAAAGGGGGTCACATCCGTAGCGTTACCAGGATAAGGTTTCCCTCATATATCCATATACTAAAGACCATTTTCGTTATCACTCAAGACATGATCTATTTGTATGTCACCACGTACATGCTTGAGTTACATATATATAACTAGGGATTTTTAAGTTTATTGGTTTGTGGTAAAGCAAATAAAACATGCAACTGAACAAAATACAATATGTGAAGTAAATATCATATATTATACAACACAAACATTCATATAAACTGTTTACAAACTACAGGACACGAGACTTTAGGGCATCAACCCTAATAGGCTTAGAGGATCCATTGACTTTTAAACAAATAATGAATGATGAGGATAAAGGCCAATGGATAAAGCTATAGACCTTAAAATGGAATCTATGTTTTTCAATTCTGTCTGGAATCTTATAGATCAACCTGAAGGGATACAACCAATCAGTTTCAAGTGGATTTACAAGAGAAAACGAGACTAAGCTGGTAAGGTACAGGTCTACAAAGCACGACTTATGGAAAAAGGGTTTACCCAAAGAAAGGGGGTAGACTATGAAGAAACCTTCTCTCTGGTTGCCATGATAAAGTCAATTAGTGTCTTGGAATACTGTTTCTTAGATAATATTTCTCCATGCCTGAAAGGGAGTAAACCTCTCTTGGAGTTCTGCACTGAAAATATGACAAGCTTCTTATCAATGTACGATGCCTGAGATAAAACTAGTGATTTGTCCTTTCGATCTCTAAATATTTGAATTCCAAAAAAAAACTGAGTCTCTCCCAAATCTTTCATTTGGAATTGGGTCGCTAGCCAGTTATTAACTTCATCCAATAGACTTAATCATTCCCAATGAGTAAGATATCATCTACATATAACACTAGAAAAGCTACTGAATTGTTGATAATCCTCTTGTATACACTTTGCTCATCAACATCTTGATCAAAGCCATAAGATTTGATCGCAGTATCAAATCTTATATTCCAAGATCAAGAAGATTGCTTCAATCTTTAGATGGACCGATTAAACTTGCAAACTTTTTGCTCTTGACCTTGGGTTATGAATCCCTCAGGTTGCTGTATATAAATGATCTTCTTAAGATTGTCATTCAAAAAGGCAGTCTTGACTTCCATTTGTCAAATATTTTAGTTATAATATGAGACAATGGATAGGAGAATTAAGATAGACTTTAACATAGAAACAGGTGAGAAAGTTTCCTCATAGTCGATTCCCTCAACTTAGGTATAACCCTTTGCCACTAGTTTAGCCTTGAAGGTTTACACCTTCCCATCAGCACCTCGTTTTCTCTTGTAAATCCATTTGTAACCTATAGGTTTAAACCCATCAGGTTTATCTATAAGATCTCAAACCGAATTGAAGTACATCAACTTTTCAAGATCCATAGCTTTGATCCCTTCATCGTTGTTAACAATGAATCCTCAACATCTCTGTCAGCTACCATAGCTATGATTTCTGTTAAACCCAATAACGGACAGGCGGGTTCGCAACCCTCCCACTACGTTGAGGCTCCCTCAAGACTTGAGATGGATTTGACCTATTAGATGATCCAACTTCGACAACTCTTGATGAGGTGTTTGGTTCTTCAACAACTCTTATTGAAGGTTCAGTAGTTTCCTTGGAAAGTTCATTCAACACAATCTTACTACAGGGCTTGTGCTCCCTTATGTGGTCTTCTTCTAGAAAAGTAGCATTTGTCAACATAAACACTTTATTTTCTTTAGGGTCGAAGAAGTAACCGTCTCTCGTGCCTTTGAGGTAGCCTAGAAATAAGCACGGTTTTGAGCGAGGTTCTAGTTTCTTAGGATTTGCTTCAAACACATGTGCTGGACAACCCAAGATTTTAAAATGGTGTAAACTAGCTTTACGACCATTCCATAACACCAAAGGTGTGCTCGTAACAATTTTGGATGGAAAAAAATTCAAAATATATGCTACAGTCACTACTGCAAAACCCGAAAATGAATCAGGTAAGGAAGAATAACTCATCATTGACCGAACCATGTCCAACAGGGTACAATTTCTCCTTTCTGATATACCATTCTGTTGAGGTGTACCTGTTGCTGAGAGTTGGGATACTATTCCATGTTCTATCAAATAGTTCTAGAATGTAAGATCCAAAAACTCTCCACCTCGATCAGATCAAAATGTCTTAATTGTTTTATTTAATGTATTCTTAACTTCGGCCTTAAATTCTTTAAACTTTTCAAAGGATTCAGACTTCTATTGTATTAAATAAACATACCCATACCTTGAATAATCATAAAAAAGTGATGAAATATTCAAACTCTCCTTTTGCTTTTACATTCATCGGACCATAGAGGTCTAAATGTACTAGTTCTAGGGGTTCTTTGACCCTATGATCTTTTTCAGTAAAAGATCTTTTAGTAATTTTGCCTTCAAGGCATGACTCATATACAGGTAAAGAATTTTCTTCTAACTGGCTTAGAAGTTCATTCTTTACCAATCTCTCAATCCTATTGAGATTGATGTGCCCTAATCTCATGTGCCAAAGTCTGGCATTTTCTTTAAGAGAAATTCTAAGTCTTTTATTTTGAGTTACTGCAGTTTTAAACATTTCAGTGTTAATGAGGGCTTTAGTTGCTAACAGTCTTAGCACATAAAGATTGTTTTCCAACTTAGCAAAACAAATATTAATATCATTCTTTGAAATAAACATTTTATTTACAAATAATTGAATACAATAATATTATTCTAACAAACACTTTACAGAAATTAAGTTCCTCTTAAAACCAGGAACAACATATATATTTTCAAGTAAAATATATTTATTCTGTAAAATTAGTTGGAGACCTCCCACTGCCAAAACTAAGACGATGTGTCCAGTTCCAACCTGCATCGTTATCTCCCCAGCTTCTCGCTTTTGCCAGGAACTAATTCCCTGAAATGAAGAACAAACATGTTTAGTCGCTTGAATCAATTATCTAGGCAAAATCATCATTCTTCACTAAACAGGTCTCTAATACAAGTAAATCATATTTACCTTGCTTGGCCTTCTTCTTTTCTGTCAAGTATTAGGGACAGTTCCTCTTCCGATGTCCCTTCTGGTTAACCTTGGGTTTCTTGCCCTTCTGAGCAGCAGCTGGTGGATTAGTTTTCAACCCTTTCTACCTTTCTTCTTCTTCCACTTTTTGGTGCCATTAGAAGAAGGTACGGACTTCGTCCCAAAGATCGAACTTCTGAAAAAATTCTTAGAGGATGAAGTAACATTTGCCGTAACATTTTGTTCATTGGTTTTTATCAAGGACTGGAATGACTGTAGCTCATTGAGCAAGGTGGTCAAGTTGTAGTCAATCTTGTTCATAATATCCTTGTTACGGAACTGTAGGAAATTTTCAGGTAAAGTTTCTAGAATGAAGCTAACCTGACAGACTTCATCGATGACAGAGTCATTCATCTCCGCCACATTGAAGTGGACCATCATGTTGAGAACATGTTCTCTAACAGATGCCCCTTCTTGCATACGAGCATTGGAAATCTATTTGAGAGTGTCGTGCCTAAGCTATTCAGACGGTTGTCCAAACATTCCTCTCAAGGATTCCATGATCTCACGGGTCGTGAGCATGAGCTCATGCTTCTTGGCCAAGACTTCAAAAAGGCTTGCCAAGAGGTACGCTCGGCCTTCTCGTTTGCTCGTGTCCATCGCTCATATGCTTCTCGAACATTTTCGAGCAGTATTTAGAGCTGGAATGGGAGGACAATCCTCTATAAGGATAAACTGGAGGTCATCAATGATCAAAATAGTGTTGATTGTATTTTTCCAAGTTGTGTAATTTTCGCTCATTTGTTTGTCAGCTGCGAGTAAATTAAGAGTCACAGAAGTCATAATAAATAAATTTGCTGAAGTCATACAAATTATTTATACTAGTTTATTTACATTAAACCAATTAGAAAAACCAATCAATTTTAGCAAAATAATCTAATGTACTCTTAGTGACATCTATTTTACAATGATGCTTCAGTGAGATGGGACAAAAGTCACCGTAGGGTGATCAGGTGCCCTTTCACTGAAATGGGACTATCTCAACCAATAGAACAACTCCTTGTTACTGTAACTATCAATCACCATTGTTCGGTTCATAAATAGTTAAACTCACTTAACATTTCTTGTAAGCGTAACCCCCTCATTTTAGATTCTAAAGTTCCTCCCCAATGAGCCAACCATAGGAAAAAACCGATTGGGGAAAAAACTAAAGTAACCCTTATCCATTTATGGAGTTTGAATAAAGCGTCATGCAAAAATGCCATCTATAGGGGGACACTCAAGGTGCCACAAGGCCGTGCATGAGACTTTACTTCAAGCTAATGAGAGAGACCGAGGGATGTGTTTTCACACGTCCTATTCCCACTTACTATAAACACTCTCTCCATTCACCTTGATATTGATTTATACAAATATCATCCGTAGGGGGACATTAAAGATGCCTCGAGGTTGAGTATAGATCTCACGGTGTGAACTTTTAGGGAGAAACGTGAAAAGGTTAAATGAAGTATCATATATCTCATTTTCCTCCCACTAAGCGTTTTACCTAGTTTAATTAACTTAGAAAATCCAGTTACTGATTTTAACTAAGTGTTTGTTTAATTTGCCAAAAATTAACACTTACTTTGGATAGTTAAAAAACTTTGATTAATTAAATTTTAATAAACTTTAATCAAACATTGCATGCCTGTAATAAATATATCTAATTCACCTTTCTAGGTAAGTTCCTAGGTAGGGGTGTTATATTTCCATCAACTTAAATACCCCAGCCTAGACAGAACAAACCCTAGACAAAAGGTCCCTTATAGATACATTTATTACAAATTTAATCTTTTAATTAAGAATAAATTTAATCCTATTAAACTAATTATTAGATTAAACTTAATTTCTAATATTATTAGAAAAGTGATCTTAGGTCTATATGAATCATATTTTAAAACTATTTTAAATTATGATTTTAACCTAAGGTTTGTAAGCAATTATAAATTATTGATTTTAATTTCTAAATTCATTTAATTATAATGATTATAAAAAAAAAAGAAACAAATTAAAACCAATCAATTGCATCGAATGACATACTTAGTAAATTATAAAAATTATAAATTACCTAAGATAATGTCATGCTTCATGCAATTTCATTTCATTACTAACTATATATAACAATTATATAATAATGTAATGAAATAATTAATAACATTCATCCATACATACTTAAAACTATATATTATAACATTTATAATATAAATGATGCATGACAATGTTATTAATGCATGCAAACATATAGTATAACACTTATATTATATGATGCATGAACATGCTATATTAATTAAATCATGCAACTATATATATTTTAACACTTATAATATAAATGATGCATGAAATTAAATGCATAACTTATGGTGAGATTTTTACTATATGACATACATTATGATATATAATAATAAATATAAATCATATATCAAATGTATAATTAAAAAATAATTATTGGACTGAGATTCGATACCTTAACAATTAATTAAATTAATATAACAATTATAGTAATTTAATTAATTAAAAAAAATCTAGCTATTACAAAATTATAGTTAACCAGTTCGAAACAAATGAACCAGACCTTGAACAGCTCGAACCAAACTGCCCACCAACGATCTCTTAGTAAACGCTACACAATCTCTTATCAAACGCTACACAATCTCTTAACAAACGTTGAGCGATCTCTTTTTCATCGTAGCATTGCTTTGTTTTTTCTTTGAAACACACCGAGAACAGCACGAGCAACTCAAATTTTAAATTACAGATTCGATCGCAAACAATAATGCCCAAAACAGGGGCCCTTACAGGTTAATTTGTAAATTAAAAGTGATAAATCTAAAAAGTCCAATCCCGAACGCATCCAATAATCGTAAATCATTCACATTCACAAACATTCATCATATGAACATATACAGAATACTACCCACCAATTCTGTAAAATTAAAATCTGGAACAATGAAAATTGGGGATCAAAATCGTGTTCTGATATCAATTGAAGAAACCTTTGAAGGTCCTTGAGCAGAAGCGTGGAGATCGATCCAAACTTTATTTTCACAGAATCAAAATTACAAAGTACAAATTTTAAGCATAATTATAAATTTAGAACATGCAAACAAAAAGGAAATAGGAGAATTAGAGTGAGAGAACTAATCCTTGAAGAACGATTTCTTCACATATCCTCTTCTCCGGAAAAACACGAACTTGAAATCCTTAATTTTCCAAAATGGTCACTACCAAAATGGTTTCCTCTATATACTCTGGGTGAGAATCCAAGAGTTTGTGGGCTTTGGCTATTTTAGAAGAGAGCGATTTTGAGAGAGATGAGAGGAAGAGGAGAGTGGGGAAGAATATCTCTATTTTCTCTGTATTTTGTTATTCTTGTTTTTATAAAAGTCGGTAGGAGAAGAAAGAACCAACATTCCTCATTCCCCACTATCACATAGAAGAGAGAAAAGAAAGGGAGAGAGTTGATTTTTAAAATAAATAATTTTATTTTATTTTCATAAAATAATTTAATATATATTTATATGATAACTACCTTATCATATAATATATATTAAACTATATGTTATATCAAATATAACACATAACCTATAGTTTCTTTATTGTATTAAATACAATATAACTGATAGTTTTTATTCTCTCACTAATGGAATTTAATATAAATCTCATTTATATTTAATTTAATTGTATGAATCAAATACATATAATTAATATTTGAATCATATTCAATTATTTATTTCCTCTCAAATAAACTTTTTATTATAATATATCAAATACACTATAGTAATTATATCATATATAATTATATTGAATTAATTATATTCCCTCAATGAATTTGAACCATTCAAATTAATTCAAAAATTGATTCTCATTAATTCTCGTTGAGCTACAGATGGGACCTCATAGACCTATAACTTGAAGCTCCAACAGTCCGTGAATAATTAATTAAACTTCTTTAATTAAATTGTTCACCATCTGTTAACTATAGAATACTCCACTAAAAACCGACAACTACACTCATCGCATTACAGATATATTTCTGTGTCCATTGGATATAACCACAGTATGATAACCCTTCACAAATTGCTCATTAGTACAGCTAAACCAAAATTACCATTTTTCCCTGTAGTTACATCTAACTCTTAAGTACCACTAATCCCTCTAATAAACAATAAATCATAATCCAACTATGACCAAATTCCTCTCGAAACAGGAGAGGATGTGGTGCCACATTGTCCAATCTATTTATCCCGACGTTGGAGAAGGAATGAATTCATTCTTGTGTAACTGTGTTCCTAGCTCCCCAATTAGATGAATCCCTAAAATGGTAGGATTATTGAGTCGACAATCTGGCCACTCTCACCCATACAAATCAAAGGACCACCTTCATAGACAGAAGTTCACAACTCATTCAAGATTCAAGTCATGTTACCTATGGTCATGCTGGTTAAATGTAAGTCTCTATTATCAATGGCGATATATAATGAGACTAATCATTTCGTGGTCCGATCTTATACAAACTCCTTTGTATAGAATACCTCCCCTCACATGTCTCTAGATGAATGATCAGAATCAGATCATTTGTGGTACTTTACAACAATTGTAACATCTACAAAGCGAGTCGTATTCGTAGTGTCACCAGAATAAGGTATCTAGGTTTATCCATCTACTATAGACCATTTAGGTTATCACTTAAACATGATCCACTTGTATGTCTCTACATACATGTTTAAGCTACAAGATAATCTTGGATGTTAGTTTAATGGTTTGTGGGTTTAATGCAACTAAATGTCAAATAAAACATCACATATTTTATTAGATAAATAAGATGTTTGTACAATACAATTACAAACTATAAAACCCTACGAGATTTAGGGCATCAACCCCAATACAAGCGACGTTGCATGCAAAATAACATGTCCCCATATAGATGTAGGAAGTTTAGCTCTCATGGTCCAACATTAACTACAAACGTTTTATAAATGATTCTACTGAACTATTTTATGTATGAACATGAGCTACATGATGTTCAACATTTTTCCCAATTGATATACAATAATTATCAAAAGCTTGAGATATAAATTCAGTAGCATTATCAAGACAAATGATCTTAATTGTATAATTAGTACTCTTAACTTAATTATTTGATAAAATAATCTTGCAAATGCAAGGTTTGTGATCATTTGTCGAATGCGTCGATTAATACCATAAAATACTTAAATGGTCTACTTGGTGGGTTAATAGGTTCACATATATCTCCATGAATTCTTCCTAAAAATGCAGGTGATTCAATTCTCACTTTGGCTGGTGATGGTCTAATTATTGATTTGCCTTGAGAGTAAGCATCATGTGATAATTCATTAGATTGAAGAATCTTCTGGCTCTTCATGCATCACATGATAATTCAATAATTCTCATCATTATTGATCCCAAATGACCTATCTTTAAAACTTAGTAGATTTCTCTTTGATTGACTAGAGAACAATGCATTTTTAATTGTAAATGTTGTTCCTCTAGGTAAAATAATATTTACTTTTCAAAATTCTTCAATTAGGTTTACAAAACTTGATATTGTATTTACTTTTTCTTCCAACATTATCAATTTGAAAAAATATTTTTTATTTGTAAGTATTGTGTATGTAGTTGCACTGTCTGCCAAACATAGATATTCTTTACTCATCTTTTAATCATATATGAAAATGATCTAGGCTTCTTTATTAGAAGAAAATAATTACAATAAGAAAAATAACATTTCGAGTATACAAAATTTAACACTTACTAAGAGAGAAAAAAAACATGAAGATGGATTTAAGAAAAACAACAACAATAAGTTTAGATATTTTAAAATTAAAAAAAAAAACACTTAATGTCCCATCAACTATGTCGATCTTCTCTTCAGGAGATTCAAAGAAGTCTGCCACATCCAAATTTTTCGTATGGGATGGGTCAAATATATCATTATCCTGGTATGCAAATTTTGCTTTCACATTTTTCTCTTTTTCCCTAAGAGAAACTTGATGTAGATCAACTAAATGTTTTGCTCTACGAAAAATACGTGACCAACGCCCATTCATACTACAACACAAGCATTTTTGTTCATCACCTTTTGAATTCTTATCTTGTGAAGCTTTTCCTTTATGATCATCATTTCGTATGGTTCTCTTGAAATTTAGATGATTATAACGTCCACCATGAAAAGAAAAGTTATTTCTTCCACTATAGTGGTTACGACCTCGACCTTGACCACGACCACGATTATTATTAAAATTCACAACATTCACTTCCACGAATAATGTTCTTTTCGATTGGTCGAGATTCATGATTTTTCATCAATAATTCTTTATTTTGTTTGGCCACGAGAAAACATGAAATTAGTTCAGAATACTATTTAAAACCCTGCTCTCAATATTGTTGCTGCATGAGCATTACAAGACATGAAATGTAGAAATGTTTTCTCTAACATACCAGCATCAATAATTTTCTCAACACATAACAACAATTTTGAACTGATTTTAAATAATGCAGAATTATAATCACTTACTGATTTAAAATCTTCTAGCCTCAAAGCATCCACTCATAATGAGCTTTAGGAAGAATAACTACTTTTTTATGATCATACCTCTATTTTAAAATTTTCCACAAGATACTAGGATCTTTTATTGTAAGATACTCTATTTTCAATCGCTCGTGGAGATGATGACGAAGGAAAATCATAGCTTTTACTTTGTCATGACTAAATGTTGTATTTTCTTCTTTAATTATTTCTCCAAGATTCATATTATTCCAGTGGATTTTGGAATCGAGCACCCATGACAAATAATTATTGTCATTAATGTCAAGGGCTACAAATTCTAATTTCGTAACGTTTGCCATGACAATAATATCACAAAAGGTTGTATTTATATTAGAAATTTAATAAGTACTAAATATGCAAAATAAAATTTAATTTATTAATTATAACGAATAGGGAAAAAACAACATGCCTTTAGGACCTACCTTGGAGAAATGAAAGAAACCCGTGCTGATAATGTGTTGAAAAAATGAGATGCAACGGGAATATGAGTATTGAAAAAATATAATATTAAAATAAATAAAACATAATATATAAATAAATAAAATAACAAAAATAGAAAATTATGAAAATAGAAAATTCCTCCAAAATTTTCCATTTTCTCCAAAATTCATGTATATATTCTCTCAAGATCCACCTAGGCAAAATGACAGGTAGAATGTGGTTTTTACATGGACACTAATAATATGTAGGTATGAGACACATGAGTAACATGTACCACATATAGGAGTTTGACAATTGTCTTTAAGACACTAAGTTTAGACATCTACATTACACCTAATTTAACATATTTATAATAGAAATAAAAAAAAAAAATTCCCCTTGAAAAATGTATCAGTTTCTTTTAATTTTATATATGAATATAAATTATAAACTTTGTAACTTTACACTTAAAATGGTTCCATGGTCTAGTGGTGAGGACATTGGACTCTGAATCCAGTAACCCGAGTTCAAATCTCGGTGGAACCTTCCTTTTACATTTATTTATTTATTTATTTTTCCATATTTCAATAATAAAGTATTACAAAAAACAATCTTAAAATTCAGGTTACGAGTTATTATTCTTAATCAAAAGTTGAAATGTAACCATTCTGTCATCTAATTACTTTTATTCCTAATGTGATTGTTTTGAAAATTTTCCTGAAACATGGTTCCATGGTCTAGTGGTTAGGACATTGGACTCTGAATCCAGTAACCCGAGTACAAATCTCGGTGGGACCTTCTTTTTTTTCTTTTTTTATTTTTTGAAGAGGCCCTTTTTCTTTCATTTTTCATTTTTTTAAAAATAACTTGTTCTTAAAATTTGAGGCCACCAACCATTATTGTATTTTCCTAATCTTTGAGTACATAATTCCACTATTTTAACTTTGGCGATATTTCAGTCCTCAAGTTTAATTGCTTAGTGTGTAGACCAACACTATATTGATGTTTAAGTTCTAACTCTGATCTTTTTTGCCTTTATTTTTAACGATAAAATATTAAAAAACAAATTTATGCCTTAATTTTGTGGTCACAAGTTTTATTCTTCCCAAATAAGTATGTTATTCTACTATTCAGTTATTTGTATTTTTTTTATAATACAATACTTCAGGGTGAAAGATTGAACTTTTGAACTCTAAAAAATTTAGTTTTTTTTTTTTTTTTTGTTCTACACTATGAGTTGAAGTAGGAATTCTAACTCTAATCATTTGATTGAAATAATAAATGTCTTAATATTGAGTCATGTTCATATTTACTTTATTTACATATTTTAAACGTGGATATTAAAAGATTGGTTGCCTTCATTTACTTGCACATAGGAAAAACCAATCTAAATTTTCAATAACTCAATGCCACTAGCGTTACTCTCTTCATTTTAATAGAAATTAGTAAAAGGCTGTTTTAAAGTAATTTTAAAAGTTAGAGAGTTGAAACAAGGTATAATGAAAACTTGGTCTAAACTTCAAAAACAAAATTGAAGTCTACCCACTTGTGTCCATGTACATTACTACTTTTACCGTTCACTATTATCACTTTTTTTTTTTTCCTTTTCCATTCATCTTAAGAGTTGAAATGAAAATTTTGAAATGATAGTTCAAGGAAATTTGGTATAATTTAACTATTTTACATCTCAAATGGGAAAAGATATGGCTCACACTAGCCAAGTCTGTTATGGCTCGCCAGGATCCATGCACAATTCAGTTTAGCTTATACCTATACAGCAACTCTATCATTAGAAACCTCTCTCATAGATAGCATACTTGGCTCATTCGAGTATAGTCTAATCAACCAAATACCAATTACCATCTCAAAAGTTAATGGTTATGTTCAACTCCAAAATTGATTACCATCTCAAAAGTTAACGGTTATGTTCAACTCCAAAATTGTAGGGCTCGATTTAATGAAGGAATGGAAGAGACTTGAATCAAAGATAAAATCAGACTTTTCTTGCTGCTCTCAATGAGAGCAATGAATAAGAAAAACAGAGCTCTTATGGCAATAGTCACTGCATATCACTCATTTTATCTTATCTTAACCAACAAAAGTTCCTAATCAAAAGCTTCCTTCTAAATACTCAACAGCAATGAAACATCCCAAAAAAATGTTCATATAGAGAGAAAAAGCCACGAAAGGAACAGAGTAAAATAGTAACAAAAAACTAAGGGACGATACAGTGAAAAAGCAACAAAAAGTGCTAAAAATTGAAGCTCATCCATGTGAAAAGAAAATTACAGAAAAACAAAAACTTACTGAAATCAGCACTACCACGGATAAATGATCACCATGAAGAACATGGGAACCAACAGACTTCCTGGACGGTTCCTGCTTGTCTAAAATCTCTGACACAGCTTCCTCTGTCACAAAAAATTCTCGAGCCAACCAGTTTGATTTGATTCAAGTCAGCAGATCTTTGAGGATCTTGAGCAAACATCATCAATGGTAAAAATGGTTTCTGAATGAATTACATGATGGTGCATAAACACCTTCTTTTCCCCATATCATTTTCATCATCAGATGCATTTATTTCACTGCATTTGGAGATTAAGACACAAACTAAGTAGAAATACAAACTTAAGATAGGACATAATGACAATTATGATCAGCAATATCTAAGCAATGGGGTTAGATTTTAATTTTTGAGTAGGCCAAGTGTTTCATCAATTCTTATACTTCACTATACCAGGGCTTAATATCAGACACCGGGAGAGCAATGGTAGTAGAATAGAAAATAAGGATAATAATAATCAGATCTCCATGTTTTGAAAATGGTTTAAAAAACACATCTATCATTTGCAAAATCTTAGAAGATGTGCTGAATGTAAATTTTCTGTTAACTTTAATATATTTTAGGAATTAGCAGTATATACAATTTATTTGATATGTGATACAAGTATGAATTCAATCTAAAGTCGAGATGCAAGACAGTATGGTTTGTAAACTATCAAACTATTCCTACCCAAAAAAAAAAAAAAAGAACTGCAATCTTCGTTTGCACTAGGCTTTAGAACTTAAAACTGACCATTATAACTAAACACACATTTATGTCAATTAAGACTTAAAATTTTCCACTGTTCAGAAGGAATGATGTGATGAACATTGAAGCTATTTGGGTGATTGGCTATAATGAAGAATAAATGGAACATGGGCCTATATAAAAGCTTCAAGACGCAAACATTATGCTTTATCTATAAATTGGGTTTTAAAATTATGAAATTTTCATACCTTGGTTCAAATTCTTTGACTTCGGCAAGCTGGCTTCCACAAGTATCTGTCCACTGTACTTTCCTTCTTTCTACATGACTAGAATCACAACTACCCTTTCCTCCCACTGCTTCATTTCCATCAGCATTCCGAACAGAATCTGTAGTAGCATCTGATGCCTTTTTCAAGCTACTTTTAAGCACCATTTTTCTTGCAAGATTATCCTCATCTGAACTAGGAACATGATTCTTTCCATTATCTGAAAGAGGAGATGTCCTTAAACTGTCTTGGCGCTGTGCAGTGGCCGGTTTCTTCAAAGATGGAGTTGTTGGCCCTGCAGGATTATGACGGAAGCAGCGACGAAAGGAGGGGGAGGCACACCTCCAGGAAATCCACGTCTTTGTTGAAGCCAGCTGGATATTAAGGTCAGGCTCGCGGTCCACCAACAATGGCAAAACTCTCATGGGTTTATCTTGGCTCTTCTGACCCAAAAGAAGAAGAGACAAGCTACTGCTATAACCAGAAGCTGAAGAAGAAAAGAACCCTCTCCCTTCTACTGCCAATAACATCAGTTGTGCTCATCTGGGAACCCAAAAAAGAATTTCAACAAAAATCCCTACTCAGAATATTATGAAAATCAGACACCTTCTCATTCATTCATCTATAACTCATAATCAGAATGTTCATCATACCTATCACCACCGACGTTTTCCCCTGCTCATCAGGTCAACCTCTGGATGATAAAAAAAAATTCTACTGATCTGTGCAGATTGGCTGTTGTTTAGAACAAAGTTAAAATGGTTCTAGTTTCCCAAAGCATTTAAATACATACAAATACTCAAACCATAAATCCGGTGATCATGGGGCAACACAAACAACAGAATCCTACGAAATTTGATCTTAAAAAGAAAATGAATCACCATCTTGATGCCCTCATCAGTCACAAATTACCCTACAAAGTTCTCCAAAGTTATCGCCTAACAATGTGCCAACAAGAATGAAGAGAAAAACGCCAGGATGTGCATAAAGTGTAGGTATATTCAATGCACAGAAATTCTATTTCAGGAATCGAAGTAAGAAGACAGAAACAGATAAAAGCTTATGATATGAAATTAACATGCTTCGCGTTTTTAATGCAAAAAGTTCTCCAAGATTCAAAGCTGGAGGCTACGGCCGGACATTTCAACATTATCTACTATTGAAATCTAACCACTGCCACACTACTCAGCTCTGCTAACCTTTTGGATCCAGCGGCAATTTCACATAGTGAAGAGAATTTTCAAATTATCAACATTATTGAAACAAAAATCGAAACATATTCATTGCAGCTATGAAGTAAGGATAAAGAACAAACGAACTAATAAATAATTGGTGGAAAAGAAAAATAAAGAGCTGCTATTATACCGGACCACATGAAAAGAATCTTCCGCCGTTATTCTAATCTTCACGAAACTCGATAAGATATAACTTTCAGCTTTTCTTCTGAAACTCTCAAACGCATCCAAAAACTCCGATAACGAATTGAAATCTACAATCTCCTGCGCAAAAATCGGGAACCGCTTCAAACAAAAATCGATAAACAACACGAACATCTCACTAGCCATGAACACTCAGTTCGCGAACTCTAAATTTGTACTACATATGCACAGCCATTTCAGAAATTTGCAAATAACTTCCACTTGAGAAGACCATTAACAATTACATTTATCAAACAATTTTTTAGCAAAATGAGGATTCACATTCTTCGAAACAAACAGAAATTCGAAGAACGATCCATTTGATTCGATTCCTCGGGTAGATAAAAATGAGATCGAACAGAGAGGAAGAAAATTGTGGCTGTACCTGACTGCAGATTCGAACCAGGTGTGACAGAGAGAGAGAGAGAGAGTAAGGCGACTTAATCGGCAGCGTTTCGGAAGTGAAATCGGCGGCTCTGACGATTTTGCTCCTGAAAATGGGAGTAGAGATAAAAATCGCCGAGGAATTGGGAGAGAGAAGAGAATATTTTAAAGAATAGAAGAAAGGTAAAAAAGGATAAATAAAAAAAGAGAGTCAGAGCCGTCTCTGGCTTACATTATTTTAGGGAAGACAAAGATGGTGACTCTCAGGCGCATGATAGTGATGGGCCCCATCTATTATTTTTTGTTTATTTATTTTCTTTACTTTTTTTTTTAAAGCAATTACTTCCAAGTTATAATTAACTCTTGAAATAAAAATTAATTAAACGAGTATTACAATTTGTCCAATAATAATAATAATAATAATAAAAAGAGTATTGCAATTTTAATCTTGAAATTTAAAAAGAGTTACAAATTTAATAATTAAATAAATTCTCACTCAAATATTGCTAAAAAATTCTTTTATGTATTTAAAAATAATGAATTACCTTTATGTATAGATAATTTTTTTAGAGAAAAATAATATTAGAGTTTTTTTTTTTTAATTTTTAGTTTTGAAAATGGTAATCTATAATTAATGTCAAACTATTTTTTGTAATATTTTATTTTATTTAAATTAAGGAGTTTGAGAAGAATTATGCATAGTTTTTTGGGGTAAAATTATTTGGTAAATTAGTTGAAATTGAACTTTTAAGTTGATAATCAAAAGTGATGAAATTTGAAATTTATAGTTTAAATTATTAGGTTCAAATTTGATGTTTGTTCCTTCATTTTTTTTCCTTATAATAAAGTAAGGAATTTTTAGATAAATTTCAAAAATTGCATATGAAATATGGTGGCACAATTATACTTTTAAACTTTTAAACCTCGTTTGGTAACTGTTTCATTTTTTGTTTTGATTTTTGAAAAATAAGCATGTTTTCTTTCCATTTCTTTTTTTAAGTACAATGGTTAAATTCTTAGACAAATTTTAAAAACAAAAATAATTTTTTAAAAGTTACTCTTTTTAGTTTCAAATTTTGATTTAAAATTTTAAACTATTGGTAAAAAAGTAGATGATGAAGAAAGAAAATTACAAGTGAAACTAGTGTTTATAGATATAATTTTTTAAAAAAAAACAAAATTGTTATAAAACGAGGTCTTAATTATGAAAATTGAGCCCTCAAACTCATATAAATGTTAAAATTAGATCCTCAAACTTGCAGTAGTTGTACAAATTAGACTCCCAAATGATAAAAATTGAACCATTACAGTCTAATTTATACAATTACTAAAAATTTGAGGATCTAATTTTAATACTGATATATGTTTGAAGTTTGATGTCTATAATTAAAACTTTGGAGGTATAATTACCAATACCGTAATATTTTAAGACTGGTTTTTTAAATTTATCCCTAAATTTTCTTAAGATGGACAAATAAAAATGGATGTGGGGTCAATCGCCATTTCCGATGGGGATTTTTATTTTAAATTCTCTTTCCAATAAATGGAGACAAATTTTAATAATTTCTCGACAGGAAATAGTCCAACTATTTTAATACGGGCGCCTTATGTTATGAATTTATGACTGATTTGGAATCGTTTTTATTTTCATTTTATTTTTGTTATTTTAGAATAACATTGGTATAAATTGTTTTTTCTTAATACTCTAGAAGAAAAAAATTAAAATCAACTCATTTCTGAATTTTGTACATTTTCTTAATCTAGCTGAGATTTTATATAAATATAAAACAAATAAAATATGTTGATGTGTCGATCTCCATCGATTGCTCTGGAGCCTTTTAAACGTAGGTGAATTGTCCTAAAAAGAACTCTCATCGATGTGATGTCGAGTCACACATACTTTCATACTTAAATTAACAAGTGGAATATTTAGTACGACTATGCATGCAGTTCTTTATATCTTGTGGGATGGTGACGTCATTGACCTCAGGTTCACATACTATTGTGTGGGAGAATGTCGAGATGGCAATGCACAGGTGGTAGTTAATTCATCTCGCCTATTACTCCTTTAGTGAAACAATTGAGGGCTCAACTTGATTGTTATGGATTCATTTAGTCTTGGGAGAAAAAATAATAAAATAATTTTTTTTTTTTGATGATATTTCTTTTTACTTTTTTTTATGATATTAAAATAAAATAAAGTTAAATTCGCTGTTTTTTTTTTTAAAAAAAATGCGACGATCTTTTATATTTATTCATTTTTTAAAAAATATTTTAATGAGATTTAAAATGTAGGCACGATATGAAAACATATCACGACAAAGTTATATACTTAAAGTAATTATCTCAATATACCTTTAAAGTTTGATGAATTCATTTTGTCGAGAGAAAATGCAAAGAGAAACTCAAATAGTTTATTTATATATATATATATATATATATATATATATATATATGAACTCAAAAGCACGATAATTTTCAAATATATATATTTTTTTTACAGGAAATAAATATAATTTAGCTTTGAGCAAAATATAAGATAAAATATTTTTTAAACAGTATAAAACAAAAGTTCAACTATAAATTTAGTTACTTCTGTGTCTATTTGATTCATAAATTTTTAGAGTATATTCCTAAGTGTTCAATTTAAGTCTAGTACGTCTCTAAACCTTTTATTTTGAGTCTAATAGGTTCTTAACATTTTAAAAAATATATATATAAAATAATTTATCTTTTATATATAAATTTGAAATTTCTATCAAATGAAACTTTAAACTTTCAAGTTCATGTCTATTAAACTTATATATATTGAGTAGGTTAGGGACATATTAGATGTAAAAGTAAAAAAAATCAAGAATTATTGGACCAAAAACTTAAAGTTTAAGAATTTACTAGATATTATAAAGTTCAATGAACACAAAATTGAAAATTTAAGGATATATTATACTTTTTGTAAAAAATTTAAAGATTAAATAAATACATACCTCGAAGTTGAGAGTCTAAACTTTTAACTCGAAAACGATTATAAATATATTAAAGTAATAAAAAGAAATTTTAAGGAGAAAAATAGGCTAATTTCTTACGAATGTATCATTTTGAAATGAGAAAAGAGGAAAGAAAATAAAAAAAAGTAAAAAATAAAAAATAAAAACAAATAACTGCTTTATAAATTAGATTCCTTGTTTGGAAATAGGAATGAAGCAATCTGGAAAATTAAAATTGAGTTGAGAAGATTAAATCTTATTGGCATGCTTCTATTTAGGGGAACACTCATAAGATTTTGAACCAAAAATCAATGTAAAATTGCCTTTCATTAATTACATGTCTGCCCTGTCCTTTACTCTTTCTTTTAATCAATAATAATTATTGCCTACCATTCACCTTTTTCCTTCATGCCACATGGGCTAGGGTACCGCCCATCTCTAATATCAATCATGATTATACGCTAGGTTTGAAATACATTTTTAATTATTTAATTTAAAAATATAAGTTGTTTTTGGAAAAAATTAGAATCTCCGACAATTATTCAAAATAGTTTTTTAAGTGTATTTTAAATCGTTTTTATCATAAGTATTTGATTAAAAATGATTTTTTGAAAAATATTTTTTTTTCTCGAATCAATCCAAATGGGTCCATAACATATTGTATAAAAAATAACATTCAACTCTCAAAAATTTCAATTTTTTTAAAAAAATTAAATTAAATGAATTCCATTAGTGTTAGTATATTAACGAAAACCGTTATTGTTTTGAAATATCTATGAAACTTTAAATAAATAAATAAATATATTTAAACTTTCAAAAGTTGCATCGATATTTTTAATCTTTTGAAAAACAAGTTTAAAAATATTCTTAACGATAGTATAGTGATCGATGTTATTGATGTTTTTTTTTTTTTTTTTCTATATAGATACTTTCATTTTTTTTCTTATTTGTCCAATTTATGTACCAATTTTTTCAACAATCAAATATAAACCAAAACTTCAAGTTGAAGCATAAAATCCTCAAAAATTTTCAAACTTCTAAAATCAAAATCTCCCTTGGAACTTACCAAAACGATAAATAAAAAAATAAAAAAAGACGTATTTAGCTATTAATACATACTCAACTACTAACATATATTCTTATTAAAATATTTAAGTTCTAATATCCTTTGGTGTTTTTATTATTTTTTTCTTATCGCTTGAGGTTTACAAAAAGGAGGAAAAGGGCAATTGAAGGAGATGGGAAAAAAGAGGGAAAAAAAGAGAATTGTTAGGCCATAGGGGAGAGATAGAAGAGGGAGATGATTGGATGTATATAATCGGTATTGTCATTTTTAACTCTTCTTCTACTTTTTTAATGGTAAGGGTACTAATGCAACTTTTAAAAGTTTAGAGATATTTTTGTATCAATGTATTAACGATTTCTGTTGATATACTAACAAGTACATATATTTTTGAAACTTTTCAAAAATTGAAAGGTATTTTTGAAACAAAATATTAATAGTTTCCATCTAAAACTAACGTTAAGGTATTTTTGAACTCTTTTTGAAAGTTTATAAGTAGTTGAAACTTTGAAAATTTGAGAATTACTTTTTACGCAAAGTAGAAAGTTCAAAGTTTTTTTTAAAAGAAAAAAATTAACCTAATATATGTTCACAAGCTTATCACTTATGTGTGTGAGTGTATATATTTAAGGAAAGGCACTTCACAGTAGGGTTGACAAAATTCTCCGCGAGGTTGGGTCCTCATAGAGTCCTACCCCGATTGGGGTGGAAAATCTCCGGTTTGATCGGGGATGGAGTCAAATCGGGGACCCCTCCTCGTCCCCGTCCCCGACCCCATCTTAATTAGATTTTAAATATATATATATATATATATATATATATATATATATAAACAAACAAACAAATAAATATAAATGTATTAGGTAGTTAAGTTTTCACATTTAGTCTAGTTTTTTATTTAATCCAATATAAGTCCAACTAAAGTTCCAAGCTCAAACAAAATAAAATCCCCATTGGGAAACAAAAAGGAAAACGGGGAATCTCCGCCCCTTTTCCCGCCACCCTCCCCCGTCCCACCTCGGTCCTGTTACCAACCTTACTTCATAGAGCCACTAAGGGTAGAAACAAAGGCCTTGTAGAAATAGTCGAGGAAAACCACTCATGCAAAATAAAATCCAATTTGCTCACTTATTCAAAGAGGAAAGAAGAGACATTAACAAAATAATACACAAAAACTCCAAACTCCACCGCCACACAGGGGGAGGTTGTGAGTAGCCCCATTCGTTAATCTCGGGCACCATGCGAAAGATGCAACTTGGCCAGAGCCAAATAGAAAAGTAATAAAAAAGTGTTGAACATTCAATTTTGTTGAACTTTCAATTTCGTGTCTAATATTTTTATAACCCAATCAACAAATTTTAAAAATTATAGATTTATTAGACAAGAAATGAATGTTTAAAGTTCTATTAAACATAAATTAATTTCATATCCAATAGATTCGTTAATTTAGAAAATGCTAAAAATAAATTATTTTTATTAGATGTAAAATTGAAAATTCATCAACTTAACTATATAATTTAAAGCTTATAGACCTAATTAATTAGAGATAATTTGAAAGTTTAAAGGTTTACCAAAGGGTTAAGAGTTCATCATAGGCTAAAGTTATAATTTAACCTTCATTTATTATTTTTGTTTGAAATATGTATTTGCAATTTATGTTTAGTTGCAAGTTTGATCATAGATTAATTGATAATAGTTTATCTTAAATCTAATATTTAGTTATAACTATATAACTAATTTTGTGTGTGTGATATTATCAAACACATTTTTGAATAAGTTTGAGGTAGAAAAAGTTCACTGAAAGAAAAGTTTTTAATTTTTCTACAAAATTTATAGAAATTTAATTGATAGGCACTTTGAGTTTCTTCGTTAGAAAAATGACATTTTCAGCTATTTTTTTTCTTCAATTGTCAATTTTTACATTCACTATACTAAAGATTAAAACTATATAAAAAAAAAAATTAATTTACGAATGACTTAAGTGAAACAAATACTAAAACATTATTCTCGATTATTATTCATTTCGTTCCTATGTCTTTATTCACAATCGAATGAAAAAATGAGGAAGTAAAAAAAAAAAAAACGAGCGAGAATAAAAAAGAAATAAAAAGCAACAATCAAACACAATTATTTTTATCTCCAAACATCTTATCTATATACGATCCTAATAAACTTCAAACCAAACAGTTCATGATATATTAATAAGTTAAACACTATACTTATTTGGGTATAAATAATTAGTAAGCTCCAAAGTTTCATGTAAAAACAAAGGAGAGGTTTTGTGTAAGATTTGACATTTCTGAAATGGAAATGACAATGGTTGGCGGTTTGAGAAAAAAGGTATTATTCAATGGATGAATAAGCATTATTTTGTCCCTAAGCAGTTCATCTAGGCCACTTATGGCCTGCATAACTTGACATTTTGAGTCCTGTCTTTGTGGGCCCAAAACAAGGCCCAACATACTTTTTCTCTCCTCTTTCTATTATAGTCATCTACAAGGAAGAGAGAGAAATTAATTTTAAAATAGCTTCATGTATTTATCATCCCAAGTTTCAACCATCTTTTGGTTTGAAATTTAAATGAGATAATCATTTTGTTTTTAGCTTTATGTAATAAATACTATTTTTATTATTTTGATATTTTATTTTCTTTTAATTGTTTCAGAAATTCTTTTGGGTACGACAATCGTAGGATTGGATCAGTGGGTAGACATCATGGTTTATATGAGGAAGGGGTACAGGACGATGTTGTTCGGTTTGTGTGGGCATGCCTTTCAAGACTATCGGTTGGACTCTTCGAAATCATAGGGGTGTGAGATGTCGATGGCTATGGAAGGATCTTTTGATGTTGTCTATAGAAGTTTGTGCGATTGTGGTAGGACTATGAGATGTGATTTCAACAGAACAATTGTGTTTGGTAGTGGAATTGGATAGTGTAATAGTTGTGAGGTTTTGACTGTGAAGGATGAGATATCAATTTGTATGAAACTAGTGGCAGAAGAGATTCTGTCTGTGAGGGTGCATTAGGAGATTTAGTTTTAGCACATTTGATGTTCTCACAATATGCTGGTTGATGACTTAGCTCGTCGGATTACGAATGGGTCTAAATCTCATTGTTGGCAGGATAATTTTCCTACTTAGTTGTGTCTTCTGGTTGAGGTAGACTTGTCTAATTAGCTTTGTAGTTGTTGGGTTTTTTTTTTTAAATTAAATTAAATTAAATTAAGAACCTAAAACATCTTTTTAAAATACAAAAAGGGTAGATTTCAAAATTTAATTTATGTTTTTAGGATTGGGCTAAGATAAGAACCAACCACATATTTGTAAAAATAGTGAAAACATACCATATAAATTGATTTGTTGTTGTTTTTCTACATTTTTTATTTCATATTTAATAGATTAGTATGTATCAAACATACGTTTGTCTAATATATTAATTATTATTTGAAGATTATGTGGCCAGTTAAATTTTAAATTTTTTTATTTATTGAAAATATAGTTATTTAGTTTATACATGTTAAACTAATGGAATTCACTGTAGAGACTTTTTATATATAAAATTGAGAGTTTATAAACCTATTGAAAATTACAAAATGCATAGGATATAGAGACAATATCAAGTTTTAGGACTTATTAAACTGTTTAAAGTATACGATATTAGACACAACCATACAAGGATCCACCATTTAATTTAAGATGTGTTTGGATTAATTTTTTAAATATTTAATTTTAAAAAGAAAATTGTTTGTTAACCACTTAAAATAGCTTTTTGAAATACTTTTAAAGTTTATTTTGAACTGTTTTTATAAGAAAGAGTTTAAATAAAAACAACTTTTTTAAAAAACATTTTTTTTTCTAATCAATCTAAATTGATATTTATTTTTTATATAAAATTTTAGTCAATTAACCATTTTGATAATTTATTTTGTTGTTGTTTAACTTTTTCTTAAAAAATGGTAGTCATAGGTTCCGATATTTATTATTGTGAGCATATGTGAAATTACATTAGTGGATCATAGTTAAGTAGATTAAGAAATTATTTACCATCCTAAACATTGATGATTAGACTACTCATCCATAATTGTTGAACTAAAAAGAGTAAGTTGTTCTTAAAGAAAAAATAATAATGGGAAATACTAATAAACTGTTGGGATGTATACCTTAAAATATTGTAATTATATAGGGTTGACAACGGGGTTGGGACGGGGCAGGGGGGACTCCCCATCCCCGACCTTTTTTTTCTTTTAATATATATAAATATAAATATAAATATAAATATAAATATATTTGTAATTAATATAGATATATATCATAAAAAATGTAATCGGGGCGGGGGGTGGGGGGATACCCTTCCCGTCCCCGACCGGGGACCCAGATAAGATCCCCGATTTGACCCTCATCCCTGATCGGGGGGGACTCGCGGGGATTTTTACTAACCCTATAATTATATTTTTTTTGAATCAATGGTGTATTAGTTTTTACATGTAATAATCCATTAAAGAGAAACTCGATGTTATTTTATGTAATTTAAACACGTATGTGGTAAACATACATGTGGATCATGTTTAAGAAGTAACTTAAATTGTCTGTAGTATTTGGATAAGGTTGGGTGCCTTATCTTGGTAAAACTACTTATATGACCCACTTTGTAATTGTTACCATTGTTGTAAAGTATTACAAATGATTTAATTTTGATCATTCATATAGAGACATGTGAGTGGAGGTACCTTATATAAAGAGTTTGTATAAAATCAGACCATAAAATGTTGAATCTCTCTTAATAACACTGTTGCTAGAAGAGACTTCTATTTCACTAGAATGACCATAGGTGACTTGACCTTAATCCTGAGTGAGTTGTGAACTCCTACCTATGAGGGCAGTTCTTTGATCTGTATGGATGAGAGTAGCCAAATACGTAGACTCAATATGTCTACTATTTTGGGGATTCGTTTGAGTAGGGAGATGGGAACTCAATTACCCAAGATGAAACTTTGATAGAGTAAGTAGATAAATTGCTCCTTAAGGGCTAATTCCGAGTCTTGAGCAACGAGAGCTTTCACCATCTCATTGGCCTAGTTATAGTGGGACTATGACTAAATGTTTATTAGAGGGATCAGTGGTACTTAAGAAGCTAAATATAACTACAGGGGTAAAATGAAAATTTTGACCCAAATGTTCTTACGAGCTATTTATGAAGGGTCAACATAATGTCGATTGGTTATATCCAATGGATACAGAAATATATCTACAGTGTAAAGAGTGCAGCTGTTGGTCTTTAGTAGAGTGGCCGACAGTTAATGAATGTTGATTAATTTGATTAAAGAGTTTAATCAATTAATCTCATATCATTAGAGCTTTAATTTATAGGTCCATAAGGTCTCTTTGTTAGCTCAATAAAGACTAATGAGAATCAAATTAATTTTGGTTTAAATTGAATTGCTCAAATTAATTAAAGGAAATTAATGGTATTAGATACCATTAATATAATATATGTTGATATATTATAATTTATATTAAAACATTATAAAGTATAATATATATTGATACGTTATATAGTTTAATGAGAGATATAAGTTTTTGAATATGATTCAAATATTAATTATATGAATATGATTCATATAGAAACTATGTGTTAAAATTAATGTGAATATAATTCATATTAAGTTTATATAGTTTTATGAGAGAAATAAATATTTGAATATGATTCGAATTTTAATTAAATGAATGTAATTCATAAGATAAACTATAGGTTAAAATTAATATGGATGTGGTTTATATTAATATTATAGGTTATGGAAGAGAATATAAACTATAGCTTTTATTATATGCGATATAATAAACTATAGGTTATATGTCATATGAGTTATAACATATAATTTGATTATATTAAATTAGTTTAATATGATTATTATTTTTTTTTGAATTTTTGCATTTAAGAAGTTATTAAAAGAAATAAGTGGTGGAATAACTACCTCACATGTATTCTCTCAAATGTTTAAATTCAAGGTGGTGGAGAAAATAGACGTACAACTGATTTTTGGTAGAAGAGTTTTTCTCTTGAGATCTTCTTCCTCTCCTGCACATTTTCTCTCATAAAAAGGAAAGATTTCTTCTCCCTCCCTTATCAAAAGGCAAGTCCACACAAATTTGTCTTTGATTCTCTCATTGAGATTAACAAGAAAGACTTCGTTGGTGGCGTCCAAGAAGTTTCCTATTGCTGTGTTCGTGGAGTTCGGGATCAAGAAGGAGCTTTCATTGTTCGTGACTACCAGAGAGGAAGCGAGAAGATTGAATCTACAAAGGTCAGTATAATTTCTTCCTTTTCCTCTCTGTAATCAGTAGAAGCATGCTAAAAGTGTATGTTTATCCTGTATAGTTTCCATCTTCCTCTGTTTATTTAAGTTACTATAAAATGAGTTTCAAAGACAAGCAATCGTTCACTTCCGCTGTGTGAAAATTCCAAATCCCTTCATAATTATAATGGCTTAAAATAAAGATAAACATTTTAAATATTTGATACCAAAGTAAAGTAAATTTTCCCTTTTTTTCAACAATATATGAAGTGGAAAATTTGATCATCTGGCCTCTTGATCGAGAGTTTCAACTTTATGTTAGTTGAGTTGTTATTCATATGGTAATGTGGTATACAATTACGTAAAATTTATAATTTAGAGCAAAAAATCAATTTATAACCCTAAATTTTGGAGATTCTATTAATTAAAACCTTGAACTAAAAATTATATCAATTTAAACCCTAAACTTTCGTAAGTATTTCAATTTACACACCTTCCTTTAGATTTCGTTCGACTAATATCGTGCGAAACTTATGATTTGAGACAATTAAACTCCTAAATTTCCATAAGCCGATCAATTTAGACATTACAATTACATTTGAAATTTATCCATGCATTGATTCTCAAATGTGTGTAAACTTCTTCAAACGCCAATTTTACAAAATTGACGACATATAGTAAATGCATGGACAATTCTAAAATAAAATTCTTAATAAGAATCTAAATTTGATTCATTTATGAAAATTTAGAGGTTTAACTAATACAATTATAAGTCTCTGATAACGGGTAGAAATGCACATTATTATATTGCTAAGTTATAAAACAATGCAGGATTGCGATGATAAAAATATACAAGATTGCATTAAAAAAGCATTAAGTTCACAATATTGCGGTCGTATGGTCCATCGCATTAAAATAGCTAAATTGTGTATTTTGTGCAAAATATGCGTTGACGCAAGGCGGAAAATGCGATCCAAAGAAATCAACGGTCGAGCGCATCAAGAGATTGTGTTAACGCAAGGCTATGCGATCATTTGCCATCATGATTATCTACTCAAGAAGGTTGTCGCATAGCGCAACTTGGCGGGCGCATCTGGGTGAAAATTGTAATAAATCACGATGAGACAGAAAGCTGTTGACAGTCGATTCCAAATTAAGTTGACAAGCTGTTAACGAACTACAGTAGCAAGTACACTCAACTTTTCGGTGACAAATATTCGGCGCATCAAACAGAAAATTAATGTCATCCCATCAGTGCAATGATAAGAGAGAAGAAGTCGTTCACCCCGAAGCTCTATAAATACCAGAGGCCACCTTCAGTGAAGGAGTTCGACAGTTAGAGAATTTTTCCCTTAGATAGAAGTAGCCCTGTTCTTAATTTTCTTTTACGTAGAAGGAGGAAGTGAGGGATGTGAGATTGTATCGAGAGATTGTTCCGATGAACTTGGAAGAGTGTCGGAAGCGTCGAGATCAAAGAGAGGGCCAACTCCTGCGGAAGCAGGAACATCTTTTGAGTAGAATAGAGTTAACAGTGTAAAAGCCTTGGGAAGCAAAGAATTGCTACCAGGCTCTCTATCCTTATCTTCCATTGTCATTTTGTACTCTGAACTGATTTATAGAAATGGAATTTACTTCTTTATATCTGTTCACTCTCTGTATATTATGCATGTGTAGCTAAATCTATCGAATGGGTTGAGAAGCACTTAGCTAGCATAACTGGAGATCTTCATTCCATGCGATTATCTTGTATTATGTATGTGTCATTTGTCTATTAAAGATACTCGGGAGGGTAGTCTAAGGATAGAATCTAGGCTTGGAAAAGTCAGGTTAGAATCTAGGCTTGGGAGAGTCAGATTAGGAACGCATAATCAAGAGATAGGAGCTTAGGAATAAGCGTTGTTTGCTATTAATGCATCGCATGCATCCTAGAGATAGGTTATGATTGTATGCGGTCACCTTGTCCTTGTATGCATCTTGCATCATCGCATAGGCAAGAAGTAGAGACTTAGGAATAAGCTCTATAGACATTATCGCATTCATCGCATGCGTCCTAAAATTAGGAGCTACCACATTGCATTGGAAAATGAGTGCTGTCGCATGAGTGTAGGATGAATGCATAGTTTGAATGCATTCTCGGGAAATGCTAGCTAAAGACCTTCTCACCCCGTTCCTCCGCATACTCAGTGTATCTGTCGCATAATCAATCTTTTCTCAAATCTGCCACATACTTTTTATACTCCAACAAACCAACCAAACCAATAATTTATTTGCTACCGCAAAATGATCTTAAAAATTATTATCGCATATTGTGTTCCTTAGTCCCTGAGTTCGACCCTGGACTTACCAGAAAACTCAGTAGGATTTATACTTAGGTTTTGCTGAGAAAACTTGTTGCACAATGCATTTTCCATCACCGCAATTCCTTTCATTATTTCACCGCATAAAATAACGCATCAGTCTCACATAAGGTTTTCCAAAATGGAACATCATGGAGGGCGTAAAATCGATACAGTTATAAGAGAACAATGTTGTAATTGATACAATTATTAGTTAGGATTTAAATTGATGCAACCCCTTAAAGTTTATGAGTATAAATTGATATTTTTGTACTAAAAAAAATTGTTAAAGCTTTGTTAATTGGCTATAGATTGTTCTATGGCTGCTTTGGGTGGTTTTTGCAATTGTCACAAATGTTGTCTCAACAGTTATCACAAAAGTGGTTATTTCAGCCGTACATTTTCTTTCCTTATCTGGAAAAATTTTACAGATTTATTTTTCCAGATATTTTTTTGTTTAAGGTGAAGTTTATTTTTTCCAGATGGAAACTTTGTTTCCTTTCTTGGCCGTGACTTTTAAAAAGATTAAAATGGTGATCATTTAGGGTTGTTATTTTATTGATCGATTGATGTTTTATGTTCTATGTGGCCGAACTAAGCAACATTGAGTTTTTTTATTTTTGCTCACAGTCTAATTTATTGCCGTTGAGAAATGATTCTCGGTTTTAGAGGGAGCCTAAGATCTCATTCTTGCGAAGGAGTTTTCCATCTTAAAGAGGACTTAAGATTCATCAGTGAAGGGAGTTCATTAAGGAAAAGGAAAAATAATATTGTTAAGCATGAATCTCACACGCTGTCCGAAGCCAAAATATTTTACACTAATATTAACACACTTAGGGGGAGCCTAAGTCCTCTTGAGAGGGAGTCTCACATTTAGGGGAGCCTAGGTGATCTATGAGTTAGGCTTTATGCAAGTCACTGTCGTAGTCATTATATTGCAAATAAGTACTAAGTTGTAATCGCTTGGCTCTTTAATATTAGTGAATTATCTTTCCTAGGCACTTTACCCCCCACACGTAGGTAGACTTCACCAAACTAGGTTACAACTTCTTTGTGCTCTTTCTTGATTCCTTCTTGTTATCTTGATGTTACAGTGCATGTTTATACTCTCTGTTTAACTTCTATGTTCTATGTGACGAGCCATCTTATCTCTTTTTGAAAATTGATATTTTTTCTATAATTTAATATGATAAAAAGTAAAAGTAATTTTAAAAAAATTAGAGAGACAACTGAAATAATAATTTAGAAAAACACGATTGATCAAATAAGCAAAACCGCAAAAGGAACATCGTTTATTTTTCAAAAAAAAAAAAAAAAAAAGCGAAAGTTTTGTACAAACCCTTTTTTTTCCAAAGAGGAATTAAGGAATTAAGGGTATATTTGGAGTGATTTTGAAATGGTTAAAATCACTTTTTCTCTTGCCAAAATCAATTTTCTTTAAAATGATGGTGTTTAACATGTACTAAAATTGATTTTAGAAAAATCTAAAATCATTTCAATTTGATTTGGGATAAATTAATTGATTGGTGATTTTTTTTAAGTCATTGATGGGAAAGCGGTCCCAAAATGGCTATTTAATTCTGTTTTTGTTAAAATATTGTTGATTGACTATTTGCAATTTTTTTTTTTTTTTTTTTTGTATTTTTAAATATTGGAACAAAAGTCTGTCATTAAATTGTTAATAAAACAAATATTATATATATAATAATATATATATATATAATATATATTTAATTTTCATTAATATCTATTATAAACATTCACCTTACTCAAAATATCAACCATGCAGATAATAATTTAACAATAAAATAAATAAAAATAGATATTTACCATAATTATTTGGTTAAATGAAAATTTTTCAAATAGAAAATACAATTTGAGTAATTAGGTAATTCAAAATTCACTTTTAGAACCAAACATAATAATTCAAAATCACTTTAAAAAGTTTGGAACAAAAAATAAATTTGATTTTTTAAAAAATCAATTTTACAAAATCAACTGTACCCAAATCTTTTTTTCTAAAATTACTACTCCAATTATCACTCCGACCCTTATTATAGGTTAAATTTTAACCAAGTAAAACTTAGTAAGTTCATTGTAAATTTGTAATTCTTAAACTGTTCTAAAAAAAATACTAGGTTTCTCCATTAAAATTATAAATGAAAGTTTGCAACATAGCTTTATGTATAAAAATTATATCACACGATATTAATTTCAATATCATTCATATAAATTGACCTAATAGTTTATGCGTTAAAAATGATTTTTCCATTATAAACGATATCAACCAAAAAGAATGATAATGATAATTTTAATATTCTATACGGTTGGAATTGAGTCGTTATAAATGATATTATATGCATGCTTTCTAGTTTTTGCAATTAGTTGTTGCGTTAATTCAAATAGTTCAACAATAAAATATTAATTATCATCTTAAAGTTCAACGATTCAACTTTCCATCTATAAAATTATTGAACTAAAAAAATGTTGCCTGATAGCACCATAAAAGTGTTATTTTTCCTTACTTAACTTGGGTTCGTTCGTGGATTTTACATGTTTATTATGCTATTTTATAGATATTGAGAAACTAAGAGGTAGAACGAACCTTCAAAGTCCAAAGAGACAAAAACAAACCAAAATGGAGCTTTGTAGCATCAACCTTGAAGAAATGATGAAAATGACCAAAATACCCCTTGGGAGCATCGCAACCCTACGCCTTACGCTTTGCCTTATGCTTGAAGGCAGTAGCTGATGATCCATGCAGCGTAGTTGCCCTAGAGTGTCGTTGGAAGTTGCTTGAGCATAACGAGGATCACGCGCGGTTGCTTGAGCATAATGTTCAACATCGATGCTGTGGCCTTACACTATGACAATTAAAAGCTAGCTTTACTACACTATCCCTCAGCAATGCAACACTCTGCACTTTATATAAATGAAAATTTTCTCAATTTAGGTAATTCAATGCTCGATTGGCAACCACCAATTTCATTCTCTCTGTATTTTCCCTTTCCCAGCCATAAAAATTCTTCATTAATTAAGTGTTTCTAGCCTAGGGATAGGTTGAAATTCATTCAATTTGGTTGTGAGGACTTGAACTTAACATTTTGTTGTTGTAATTCTCTGAACTCTTAATGAGTTTTATTATCTATGCTGGAATATATTATGGCCCAAGATGTTTTCTTTGCTTTGCTAGGAGAAAAATATGTCTATGCATTTTATCTCAAATTAGAGTTCGCTTGTGAGTAATTTGTAGGTTATTAATGATAGTCCATTTACTACATTGCATGACTAATTACTTAGGAATCAATCGTTAATAATTTGAGGCATTTCTCAATTGCTAATGACCTTCTCTAGATTACCTAAGCTTATGCGACTTTTTAATTAATTAGGCCTCTAATGGAACCAGTTAATTAAACACGTAGACTAATTATGATTAGTTAATTAGGGCGTTGGTTTTGATCACTAGTCTAGCCGATGAGCCAATAGTAGAATTAAGCATGTAATGATCTTTAGAGTTTTAATGAGTAACCAACTTGAATGAATGAATGTCGAATTTCCTAAGCTAGGCTTTAAATCCAATCAAGACATCACTTTTAAATTACACTTTTACATTCATGATTTTAAATTCAATTGCAATAAAAGACTACTCACAACCTCTCTCCCCCCATTACCTCTTGAATTCATAAATTGGTTAATTCATCTCAAGCTCCCCTATGGAGACGACCCGAACTTGCCACTTATACTATGTTATACTATAGGTAGTAAAGATTGGAGTTTATAAATATCATTTGATCTGTTAGAGATTTGCTTGCGATGACAAATTCTTCGACAACCAAATTGACACCGTTGTCGAGGAATCTTAACAACTCTTTTAGCCAATTCTTGAATTCGATATTTAGTGTGCGTGTGTTTCTTTTTGTGTATGACTCGTTCTTCTGGAGATCCTAGACTTCAAATTTCGTAGATATAATAGGGAAGAACAACGACTTCAACAAGAGAGGAAAAGACAAAGAAAAAGTGAGCAAGAAGCTGAACAATCCCATCAAGGTGAAGAATTAGAAAAATAGGAGGAGTTAGAGGATTTACCACTAGCAGTAGACATGAGGGACGTCCTTAAGCATATGTCGAGGCAACTGTCTAAGCCTGACATGACACAACAACCTCTGTGCATAGTCTACCCTTCCACCATATTGCCTTTTGAGCTGAAACTGGGGCTTATTCATCTGTTGCGTCAGTTCAATGGACGTGCAGGAGAAGATCCCCACAAACCTTGAAGGATTTTCATGTCATTTGAATTGGGATGAGACCCCATGGAGTCACAAAGGAGCAGCTTAATCTTAGGGCGTTCCTATTTTCTCTGAAGGAGAATGCCAAAGATTGGCTTTATTACCAACCTCTTGATTCAATCACTATACGGGACGAGCTGCATAAGCTTTTCTTGGTGAAGTACTTGTTTACTTTTTGGCCGTTAATCTCAAATTAATTAATTTTAATTAATTAATTAATCAATATTTTGATGATAACAAACTCAATTTTTAATTACTGAAAATCTTAATGTTTTAATATGTCCATAGCGTAGAGCTCGGAACAACGATTCCAACACCTCTTGAATCATTCAAATCGGAGCTAAAACGAAGACGATATGACCGAAACAAATCTATAGAGAAAATACCATGGTGGATGACGTGGCATAACCAGACCATCTGCATGTAGACATGCGGTAGCATATTGGCTGAATGGTGGATCATTAAGAGATTAACATATGATGGACTTTTGATTTTTGGATTGATTTAAAATAAAAAAATTGAAATTAAAAAGGAAAATAAATTTAATATTATTTTATGTTTGTGTCTAACGGCTAGTTTTTTTACACATGACATGTTTTTTAAAAGAATGAATTTAAAAAAAATGAAAATAAAAGGAAAATGAATTTAATATTATTTTATGTTTGTGTCTAATGGCTAGTTTTTGACACATGGTATGTTTTTTATTTTTTGGATTAATTTTAAAAAGAAAATGAATTTCAAAAGAAAAGAAATTTAATATTATATTTTGTTTGTATCTAACGACTAGTTTAGTTTAAAATCTCCACCATTGATTTTTCTTTTCCAAAATCCAATGGTCCAAATTAATTGTGGTTTCTAAAAATTTTTCCATCTCTATATAAACCATCTTCCTCTCCAAATTTTAAACCAATAAATTTTAGATTTCATAATCCTCCAAAACTCAAAAGTTTCATTGTTGCTCTCTCTAAGTTCCCCATTTTTTTTTCTTTTCATCTTATTCTTGAGAGAGTGTTATTGTATTGTGAGGATAATCTTGTTGAGTGCTTAAACTTGTAAATCCACTCTAGTGAGAGTTGTATTGTGTTATTCAAAAATTCCAACATTTGTAATGGTTTGATCTTAAACCGTAAAAAGGATCGGGTTTTCTCTTGAACCCGTAAAAGGAGCGGTGGTGTAACGGTTGGGCTCTAATCCATGGAAAGAGTCGGAAAATTTTTATTCAAATTCTCAAAAGGCGCTTGGGGAGTGGAGTAGGTCGAGTTTGACCGAACCACTATAAAAATTACGGTGTCTTCTTCTCTAACTCTTTCTTTTTTATTTTTGTAATTAATTTAAGCAATTTATTGTATGTTTTAGTTTGTTCTTATTTATTTGCTAAAATTTGATAGAATTAAATTATCACATTTTTGTCATCTTATTTGTTGTATAAATTGAATTTTTCTTATCATTTATAAAAAAAGTGTATTAATTAGTTTAATTGGGTTAATTTAGAAAAAAAAAAGTTTAATTAAACCCTATTCACCCCCTCCCCTCCCCCTCTAGGGCTGTCATATCGATCCAACAGTACTTTCATTCTTTGAAAGCAAACAACATCAGAAAAGAGATCTATGGCATAACTCAGGACGTTGAGGAGACGTTATATGACTACTGGAAAAGATTTAAGTAGTTATGTGCAAGCTTCCTGAATCACCAGATTTTCAATCTCCTGCTTATTTAGTACTTTTATTCTAGACTTCTCTTTAATGACTAGAGCTCTATAGATGTTGTAGTTAGTGGAGCCCTAACTGACAAAACCTCTTCTGAAGCTAGGGAGTTGATCTCAAGGATGGTAGAGAACTTATAGTAGTTCAGCACAAGAGAAAATAGACTTACCTCATCCGACTCACAAGAGGTAAAAGAATTGTGTTATCAATTAATTAACCTTACTTCTCTTGTGAAACAGACGACCAAGGCTGAATTGCAACCTTGGACCCCTGTTAAGGAAGTTCCCTAGGGTGGAGGCCAAACACTTACAACCTCGGATGGCGAGACCATCCTAACTTTCGTTGGGGAAGTCAAAGAGACACCCAGGCGAGTACATCCAACAACCCCAGTTCACCATTGAAAGATGTGGTGAATTCATTAGCAAATAATATACTGACTTTCCAGAAAGATGTGATGACTTTCCAGTAAGAGATGAAAAAGATCCAAGAGAACACCTTATTCCAGAAGGAAATGAGAATGGGTATGCAACACTTAACTAACCAAATCACTCAGTTGGCCGACAAGCTTGATGTCCAATGTGGTAAGTTGCCAGCTCAACCCGAATCTCATGTGAGGAAATGTAAGTGCTTTGACCATTATGAGTACCTCTGATCTCCCCACCCCCTCTGAATTTGTGAATTTCATAACTGAAAAAGAATTTGATAAATTGTTTGGTTTTGATGAGAGTGTGTGTAGACCCTAAGGACTTAAAAGCCCTGAGTAGGTTAGTATTAATTCCTTAAATGAGTACGTTTCAAATGATTACAGCCCTGTTGCTCCTTTTCTAGGAAGATTCCTTAGTCTTGAGAGGAATGAAGAAAAAGGCAGACTTGTTTTGACCCTTGGAATGGTGACTGCTAGTTCCACTAAGACGTCTTGAATTATGATCAAAATGCTCACCTTCCTTGGAATTCTGTCATATTAGGCCTTTCTTTCCTCAGAATTGCTCTTGCTAAGATTGATGTAGGAGAAGGGTCCCTATCTGTGGAATTTAAGGGGATTGTTAAAAAATTCTTTGTCTATGATGAGCCCGCTTCCACTAATTTGTTTGCTTCTAGTTAGTTACTTTTGCCTCAAGATAACTGTTGAGATGGATGGAAGGGAGGAATTGATTAACTCCGATCTAGGATGATCAAACATAATACGATCGAGTAACCGACCTTAAAAATTTGCACTTGCTGGAGGCAACCAGACGTCAAACTTTTATCGCTTTTCTTTATTTTCTATTTTTAGTGTAACTTCTTTGTTTTTATCTTTTTAGCTTATTTGAGAAAATTTTATTTGCACAACATCCATTTAAGGCTGAATTTTAGAGTAAGCTCAACCCTTCTTTCAGTGTGCTCCAAATTCAGGTGAATTACTTTGTTCCCCTTTTAATTTGTCCTCTACTTTTTGCTTTTATCTTGATACGTAGAAGACAATGTATGTTCTAAAAGTTAGGGGTGGTCTGGGTATCACTTGCTTTGTGTTGATGCATATCTGGCAGTCCTTGAGCATCTGAGCTCGAAGTTGTGTGATTTGCATGCCTGTTTGCTTGGTTTTTTGTGCCCATTATTATGACCGTTGATGATACACTCATATAGGATCTTACCTCTTTGAGATGATGTAGGAAGAAAATAAGCATGATCTTTCAGCCTTTTTTTTTTTAAAAAAAAAATCTATTTTTCGAACAAATTTGTGTTTTTTGTCCACCTATCCTACGTCTTGCATGCTTAGAGTTGCTTTATTGGACCTATATTTTTGTTATCACCCCGAAAGGCCTTAGGAATAGGATTAGACTCTCCCAAACTTTAATTTAGTAATACTTGCACAAGGAAACAAACCAATCAATTTTTCTACTTATCCAAAGAAAAAGAGAGAAGAAAAAGAAAGAGAAAAATGAAAGCAATAAAAGTAATAAAAAAAGTTGATAAAGAGAAGTTTATTCCGCTTTCCTAGGAATATGATTAACTTGGGGTGGCTATGACACCCATAATTTTCCTCTAAGCTAAAGGTTCTCAAGAAATGAGTAGCTTAGGCACCTTTGAAGAAACTCAGCCCGTGGTTGGATGTCTTTCACATAACCCATGTGAGCTAGCCAAAATGAAAGAAGTTTATCTGGAAAAGGTTTCCTCTATATTAGATCACAAGAAATGAGGTTGTTTTTCCCTTTTATGCATATTATTGCGACTTTGGAGTCTATGGAGTTTAATTTCTAACCTTTTGAGTCAAAGTAGAGGGAAAATGAATTGAGGGCCTCATAAATCTATTCCAAGTCTTACTTAGGTTTAGGTAGGAGGGCTTTAAACTCACTCACGCATGAACAGATTTAAAAAAGCTTTCTTAAAATTACCTCATTTGATGTTTCTTTTTGGATTACATTATTGATTGCATGCATGATCTTATTAGACTGTTAAAATGGGAGTAACGAGTCTAGCAATTAGGCAAACATATTTTGTGCATGATTGTCTGTTTCTACCGTGCTCGAGACGAGCAAGAATTAAGTTACAGTGATTGTCTGTTTCTACCTTGCTATTTTCCTCACTTAATTCGGACTTGTTCGTGAATTTTACATATTTATTATGCTATTTTGTAGATATTGAGCAACTAAGAGGTAGAACAGACCTCTAGATTTGAAAAGGGATGGAAACAAACTAAACGAAGCTCCGTAGCATCAATCATGAAGAAAGTATGAAAATGATCAAAATTCCCCTTGGGAGCGTTGCAATCCTGCACCTTAGAGCATTGCAATGCTCCAGAAGTTAACGAACATAAGGATCACACATGATTGCTTGAGTGTAATGCTCGGCGTCGCAATGGTGAGGCCTTATGCTATGGTAACTAAAAGCTAGTGTTGCAATGCTATGCTATGCACTTTCATGCTCATTTTGGCAGCCACCAACTTCATTCTCTCTGTAATTTCCCCTTCCCAGCCATAAACTCCTTTAGTTCTTCAATTATTTTGATTTTTTGACTTCATCTTGGCACATGAGTGGCTAAGGTAAGTATTTCTAGCTTAAAGATAGGTTGAAATTCATTTGATTTGGTTGCAAGGACTTGAATTTAATGCTTTCCTGTTGTAATTTTCTAAATTCTTGATGAGTTTTGTTATCTGTGCTTGAATATATTGTGGCTTGATCACCCATGATGTTTTCTTTGCTTTGCTAAAAGAAAAATAGGTCTGTGTTTATCTCCATTAAGGCATAAATTTGAGCATGCGTATGAGTAATTTGTAAGTTATTAATGATATCTATTTACTAAAGAATCACATCATTAGAATTTGAGGCCTTTCTTGGTTGCTAATGACCTTGGTTAGATTACCTAGGCATAATGTGAAATTTTAATTAATTAGACCTCTAATGGAACGAGTTAATTAAGCATCTAAACTAATTAATAAATTGATTAGTTAATTAGGGCATTGGTTTTGATCGTTGGTAGATGATGAGCCAAGTGTAAAATTGAGCATACAATGTTCTTTACAGTTTCAATGAACAACCACTCGAATGAGTGAATATTGAATTCCTTAAGCTAGACTTTAAATCCAATCGAGATAACACTTTTAAATTATACTTTTACATTCATGTTTTTAAATTCAATTGTAATAAAAAAACTACTTACAAACCCCTCCCCCTCCATTATCTTTTGAAATCATAAATTGGTTAATTCATCTCAAGCTTCCTTGTGTAGATGACCTGGTCTTACCAGTTATACTATGTTGTAGTGTAGATAGTAACGATTGGAATTTATACATATTATTTGATCTGCTAGAGGTTTGCTTGCGATGGTAAATTCTTCGACGACCATTGCGCCATCAATTTAACTTCTCCAATTAAAGAGAAAATATCATTCAGTGCTTTTTTTAAAAAATAAACTTCAAATTCTCAGACAAAAACAAAACTCTTCAAAATTTAATAACATAATTGAATTGAACCCTCACGTAAAAACTCATGGTAGTTTGTATAATGTAACTTAAATTATGATATCTCTAATTATTTTATTTTATTTCATTAATTTTGTAGATATAAAGGTCTATTTCCATCGTATTACTCGAGTCTAAAATTTTGAAATGGTCAGCGCCCGTAAACTATCATTCTTTGAATTATTCTACACAAGCATGGAAAATATGTTATAATTTATTATTGTATTATGATATTTTTAATTAAAAATATTATGATTGTTGATGAGTTAGGATTCATGCCTTAAATCTCGTGGTATTGTAATTTTAATTGTATTCGTACAAATAATTTATTAATATAATAAAATAAGAGGTATTTTATTTTACATTTAGTTGCATAACCCAAAAACTAATAAACTAAGATCCAAAGTTATCTGCTATAACTTAAACATATATATGGAGACATCCAGGTGGATCATGTTAAGTGATAACCTAAACGGTATGTAGTAGATAGATAAGGCTGCGTACTTTATCCTGGTGACACTATAAATACGACCTGCTTTGTAGTTGTTAAAGTGCTTCAAATGATCTGATCTTGAGCACTCATGTGAAGACATGTGAGTGGGGGTAGTCTATATAAAAAGTTTGTATAAGACCGCACCATGAAAAGAATAGTCTCTCTATAAAACATTGTTGCGAGAAGAGACTTACATTTCACCAGGATGACCATAGGTGACTTGACCTGAATCTTGAGTGAGTTGTGAACTCCTGCCTATGAAGGTGGTACTTTGATCTGCATAGGTGAAAGTGGCCAGTTTCACCGACTCATTATTGATGGAGTTGACATTCAACATGTGGAAGCAATTAAGGATCTAAGCATTCTAACTACATCAATTTTAGGCAATTTGCAAGCATGTTCATAATTTTCAACATATTAGGGTAATCATACCTTTGATGAATTCTTCTAATTGCTTGAAACCACCTTGAAATTCTTCTTCTATCCTTGAAATAGACAACCACAGAAGCCTTCTTTACTATCCTCAAGTCTTAGATTGAGTGGTGGAACTCAAATTGAGAGAAAATTGGTGTGGGTTTTGAAAGGTGAAGAAAGAAAAAAAAAAATATAGTTTTTCCTTTTCAGATTTCAGTTTTGCATGAGTAAAATCTGATTAAAAAAACCTCAATTTATAACTCTAATCCATGCAAATTAGATTGAAAGAGATGAAGCCAAAGCATGAGGTGGATTTAATGGAAAATGTGGGATTATCCCACTTTCCATTAAATCTCGTTTATTTAATTCATAAATTTGATTTAATTTAAATATAAAATTTATTTTAAAAACTGAAATTTTAAATTTAATTTTAATTAAATAAATTTTATAATTTTAAATTTCATACATTCAAATTTTAATTAACCAATTTTATAATTTTGAATTTCATAAATTCAAAATTTAATGAATTAATTTGGATAATTAATTAAACTAATTTAATTTAATATAAAATATTAAATTAATATAATACCTCATTAAATATTTAAATCATATTTAAATATCGTCAACTCTTGAAAACCGTAACGTTTAATTCAACAATTAAACATAAAAAATAATCCAAACCCTAAACTGAGTTTGAATATTTCAAATTCTCTCAATAGGCTATTCTAAGGTTTAATCCTTTTACGAGCTAGTAGAGGGACCTAATGAACCTACAGATCATGAGCTCCAACGATATGAGATTAATTAGCTAAACTCTTTAAACTGCATTAATCACTATTCATTAATTACCGAGATATTCCATTATAGCTCAATAGTTGCACTCTCCTCACTGTAGATATATTTTTGTCCACTTGATTTAACCATAATCAGTAAGTCGATCCTTCACAGATCATTCGTATTTACAATAAATTACCGTTTTACCCCTGTAATACATTTTGCTTCTTAAGTCTCCACTGATCCTCTAATGAACAATTGGTTTATGGTCCTACCAAACCAATTCCCTCTTAGCCATCAGAGAGCGGGGCCTCTTTGTTTAAGACTAGGAGTTAGTACTTGAGGGAACAACCTATCTGTTGACCCTAAGACTGGTAGGAGTGAGTTCCATCTTGATTATGTCCCCAGCTATCTATCTGGTCTTATCCCTAAGATGGGAGACTTATTGAGCGGTGATGTTAAACCACTACAAGAATTTTGGTTTCTCCCGATAAAACTTTTTTCGATGAAAGAAAAACTGTCAGGATAACCCATTTTTCCCGATGCTTATATTGAGGCGTTGGAAATAAAATATCTCCCAATAGATGTTTGATTAGGATCAGGATAAATTAGTTATCCCGACGGTAACCCAAACACCATCGGGAGAATTACCTCGCCTGACGATTGTATGACCATTGAGAGAGGGTCAATTTAAAAAAGATATTAGAATTTTTTTATTGAAGTTCTCCCGACAATGGTAGATACAGTCATCAGGAGATCCTGGTTAGCCCGACGGATTTTATACCGTCGGGCATGCCTCAATTTTAAAAAATATATTAGAATTTTTATTGAAGATCTCACGACGGTCATTCAAACGACCGTCGGGAGGATGTACTTAGCCCGATGATTTTTTAAGCCGTCAGGACAGGGCCAATTCTAAAAAAAAATTAATAATTTTTTTAGAGCTTTCCCGATGGTAACCCAAAGAACCATCGGAATAATTACTTATCCTGACGGTTTTTCCATTGTCGGGAGAGGGTCGATTATAACCCTCCTTCTTCCTCTCATTTTTCCCACTGCCTGTGACCTTTTCCATTTTCTCTCTAACCCTAAACGTCCATTTCTCTCCTCCTCGCACAGAATGACTATCACACAAATCGCCATTCGCTGCCAATTCACCGTCCTCTCCTCCCAGCCATTCACCGTTCGCCACCAGTGACCTTTCCCATCTTCGGTCTCTTCTTCTTCATTTTCATTATCATTTCCATTTCCTACTCCTTTTTTTTTTCCCTTTTTAATCTGTCTCCACAGTTATTATTTCTGGCTGATTCTTCTTCGCCTCGTCGTTACGTTTTTTGGCGATTTTTCGATGAATTTTTATGATTTTAGTGATATCTATAGTAATTTTTGCTTATTGCTTTGTTTTGGTCGTTGTTCTGTTCAAACACGCACATTTCTGTTCTTATTGCTTTATTTTATTTTTGCTTATACATTTTTTACGCTTGTTGTTGATTGAGTTGTTTTGTGCTTAATAATCCATGTTTTTGCTTTGTTTTGTTGATTTGTTGATTTATGTTCTTGCTTGCATAGAAATTGATGTCGGAATTTCTTTATGAAACTTGTTGATTGTCATTGATGTTCTTAGATGATCTTCTTCGTTTTAAGATTTTTTTTGTGATGTACGTGAATTTAATTTCTACTTGTTTATATCTTTCACTTTTCAGTGTGATTGACTTCTTTTTATTGTTGCATTAGTAATTGATATGTGTATGGAAAATGGTAGATATATATTCATTGCGATTGCCCAACAATATATTTGGTACTTTCTTTTCTTCTGAGTTGTAAGTTTGTAGTATTATATATGTCTTGATTTGTTTGTTTTGTTTTGCACAGTGAAAGAGAATAATTAAGTAAGATAAGAAGATCATCTTAATGATATAGAATAATCATGTAAATATGTATCTTCTCTTTCATTTCACAACTTACGTATTGTTGTATAACATATATATTTTTGTTTGCATAGGAACAATGGTAGGTCTTACAGCTCATGAAAGATAAATTGAGCTAGGTATGAGCTCTTCAATTTTCGTAGTAAACTAATTAGAAGTCTATGTATGTTGTTATCATGCAATATTGAGTTTAAGTTGGGTTTTAAGTTCTATTTTGACTTTGAGATTCAAATATGTTGATAGAATTAGTTTGTTTCAATTCTTAATGTACTCAATTGAGTTTTAAGTTCCATATTGAGATTGAGAATAATTTTGAGATGATTATATATTGTATTGAGAATAATTTTGAGATGGTTATATGTTGTATTGGGTTTGTGGTTAAAATAAGTGTGTGTGTGTGTGTGTTGGGGGGGGGGGGGGGGGGGGAGGGGGTGATTGTTAAATTATGTTTATGCTTAAGTTGAGTTTTAAATAATATATTGATGTTGAGATTGTTATTTGTATATAGAATGAGTTTAAAATGTGTAAATATGGGTTGGTTTCAAGTTAAAGTGAGTTTTATTTGTTAATGTTCTTATATTGGGTTTAAAGGTGGTATAAGGGTAAATGTATGATTATGATTAACTTAAGTTGGGTTTTAAGTTCTATATTGAGTTTGAGATTGAAATATGTAAATTTGAGTTGGTTTGTTTCAATTCATTAATGTTCTTAGTTGAGTTCTAAGTTTTATATTCATTTTGAGATTGGTATATGGTATATTGAGCATTAAACTTATTTAAATTTATATTTTGTAGGTATCTCGAGATTTATGTTGACGATGCATCTCTCAACAAGCTTAGTTATGTTGTAGAATTGTGTTTTATAGGCAGTTTGTTATATGTAATGTTATTTCGGAGTTAAGGATTTGTTGATGTTATGTTATATTTAAGACAAATAGTATTAGTAGTTGTTTACATGAAAAATTATTAAGATTCAAACATGTTTATTTGTAAAATTATTATAGTTTATTTGATATTTATAAGATTCAAACATGTATGAAATTTATAAAAAAAAAATATATAAAATATAGTAAATAAAGGAAAAAGTTAGTGACTTATATCCTGATGGTCTAGGGGTCGGAAAAAGTGTAATTTCATTTTAAAATAGTTCAATATTAACTTTTACCAATGGTAGTATCGTAGAGAAAGCGTTGGGATAAGTAACAATATACGATGACCAAAACAAACCGTCGGCATAAGCCAACTTTTCCCTACGGTTGTAATTTATTCTTACCATTAGGAGAAATGACTTATCCCGATGCCAAAAGGAAACTCGACATAAGTTGACATATCTCGATGGTTATAATTTATTTTTACTGTCGGGAGAAAGGATTCCCAATGGTTTTGTTAAGGGTCAGCAAAAAGCCCCCATCCTTTATCCTTCGAGATATCTTTTTTTCCTACGACAAGGTTTTTTTGGGTTAGGAAAATTTTCCTCGACGCTGTTTTCCCAATGATTTTGTCGACATTGGATTACTATCGGGATAGGTTTTGCCACGAGAAATGTCCAAATTCTTGTAGTGAACCACTCTCACCCATGCAGAGTAAAGGATAATTCCGAATAAATGGGAGTTCATAATTAGCTCAGGATTAAGATTGAGTTACCTTAGGTCATCAAATTGAAATAATCAGTTTTAGCAGTAAACGATTGTTATAAAGAAAAAGTGACTATTTCTTGGTCCGATCTTATGTAAACATATTTTGTATAGGATGCCTCCACTCACATGTCTCCACATGAACAACTTTGGGATCACATTGTTTGTATCGATATACAAAGCGGGTTGCATCCATAGTGTCTCCAAGATAAGGTACCCAATCCTATCATATACTTTTAGACCTTTTGGCTATATACTAAAACTTGATCCTCTTTTATGTCTCTACATAAAGTTTATGTATTCATGTTATAGCCATGGGTTAATTTATTGGATTTAGGAATGAATGCAATTCCATAACATCTTTATTGAAAGAAATCTCAATATTATCTTTATTGTGAATAGAATATGTTTAATGTTTACAAACTGTGAGTTTTAGGACATTTCCAACAAACTCCCACTAGGACTAAAACTTCAGTGGGTCTTAAATATATACATTTATACAATGTAGAGTATGAGAGAATAAATACAATAAACTAGGGCATCTAGATACCCATGAATTCTCCCACTTGTCCTAGGTTTATGAAACTCATAGTCTTAGTCCCACTAGGTGATCCTCGAACACTTTAGCCATGAGGGCCTTAGTAAATGGATAAGCTAAATTGTTTTCTGAGGCTATCTGCATGACGATTACGTCTCCTTTGTGTACCATCTCCCTAATAAGATGGTATTTACGTTCGATGTGCTTTCCTCGTTTATGTCTTCTTGGTTTTTTTGAGTTGGCAACTACTCCACTGTTATCACAATATAGGGTGATTGACATATGCATATTTGAAACTACTTCTAAATCTGTCAAGAACTTTCTAAGCCATACTGCTTCTTTGGTTGTTTCACATGCAGTTAGGTATTCAGCTTCCATGGTGGAATCAACAATACAACTCTATTTGATGCTCCTCCATACTATAGCTTATCCGTTTAGAGTGAATATTGATCCCGAAGTAGATTTCCTAGAATCTACATCGGTCTAAAAATCAGAATTATTGTATCCAATAAGGATCAAATCCTTAGAGCCATACACAAGCATATAGTATGTCGTTCTCCGAAGGTACTTGAGGATGTTCTTAACGATAGTCCAATGACTATATCTAGGGTTGGACTGGAGCTTGCTGACTATTCCGACTGCAAAGCATATGTCTGGGCGTGTGCATAACATAACTTACATTAAGCTCCCAACTACTGATGCATAAGGAATTCTTTTCATATCCTCAACTTCTTGAGGTGTCCTAGAAAAATGAATTCCATGTCTAAAAGATAATAAACCTCTTTTCGAATTTTACATTTTATTTCTTGACAACATCTTGTCAATATAAGATGCTTGAGAGAGTGCTAGCGTTTTGTTCTTGCGATTCTGAACTATTTGGATTCCAAGAACATACTGTGCATCTCCTAAATTCTTCATTTGAAACTGCGATGTTAATCATCTCTTGACGTTAGCAAAGAATCTTATTTCATTTTCAATGAGCAGGATATCATCAACATATAGTACCAAAAAAGCTACAGTCTTATCGATTATTTTCTTGTAAACACAAGGTTTGTCAACATTCTGTTCAAAACCATAAGATTTGATCGCAATGTCAAACCTTATATTCTAGGACCGAGATACTTGTTTTAACCCATAAATGGGTCTTTGAAGCTTGCAAAATTTTTGCTTTTGACCCTGTTCAATGAACCCTTCTGGTTGAGACATATAAATACTTTCTTCAAGATAACCATTCAAAAAGGTTGTCTTGACATCCATTTCCACATTTCATAATCATGAAAGACGGCAATGGATAAAAGTATTCTAATAGATTTAATCATGGCAACATAAGAGAAGGTTTCTTCATTGTCTACCCCCTTTCTTTAGGTAAAACGTTTTGCCACTAGTCTAGCTTTGCAGGTATGTATCTTACCAGTTTGGTCTCATTTTCTCTTATAGATCCATTTACAACCAATAGGTTTTATCCCATCTAGTTGATCTACAAGTTCTCAGACAGAATTAAAGTATGTAGATTCCATTTCAAGGTCCATGGCTTTTATCCATTGGTCTTTATTTACATCTTCCATTGCCTGTTTATGAAGGAACTCTAAAACTAGAGGACCTTTGAGCGGAAGCAAATCGTCCCAAACTCCATTATGAAAGAACTCAAACATTTACAATCATACGGGAACGATTATGTATTAAAGATAAATTACAACATGCTTCTTGAATAAATACAAGGGATCGAGTAACAATACCTTTGAAGAACTCTTTCTTCACGTATTTCCCTCGATCAAACTTGAACGCAACGATCAAGGACTCGAACTCGATCTCCCTCAAGCACCAGCAACAAGTATGACTCAATCCTCGATCAATCAAACACAACCACAAGATTACCTTGGTATTCTTGGTGTGAGAATCTAGGAGTTGTGGGCTTTAGATGATTTTGGATAGAGGGAAAGATTGAAGTAAACGATCGAGTATGCGATCACACAATCGTGTAGTAGATGAAGTTTATCGTATAGACTCGACACTCGATCATTCAGTAAATGAGTACTATCGCATAGTAAACTCGAAGTTCGATCGTTTAGGCTCTGTAAATCTATCGTGTAATAAAACTCCTTTTACTTGATAGTGAGTTATGTGAGAAGTTTTATTCAAATGATTTGAAAAACTATTTTTCTTTTTATCTCACAGTTACCAAAAAACCGTGTATAACCACCCACTAAGGTCGGTTATTTAGAAAAAGAAATATTAATTTCATATAATTAATAAATTATAAATAAATACAATAACTAACTTATCGTATTATATTTATAAATTTATGGTATTTAATATAAATCATATTTATATTTCCCTTGCCCTAGAAAAATTTCCAGGAGGTTACCTAACATAGGATTGCTCCAAGCTAAGCACACTTAACTTTGGAGTTCTTATGATTAAGCCACTAAAAAGGAAGGTGCACCTTATTGGTATAGTAGTAACTTTCAATTGTTTTAAGCCTTTCTTAACCATACATTCATGTCCTCAGGATCCCTCTCATTCGGATGTGATACCGATCATTCATGTACCCTTCCTGAACTCGGGTCGTTATATTATGGACTTGTAGTTTGAAGCTCCAATGGTACGTGAATAACTAATTAAACTCTTTAATCACGATATCCACCATCCGTTAACTGCCAGACACTCCACTAAAGACCAATAGTTGTACTATTCTCACTACAAATATATTTCTATGTCCATTGGATATAACCAATCAACAGTGCGATGACCTTTCACAAACTGCTCGTAAGTACAGCTGGGCCAAATTACCCTTTTACCCTTATAGTTACATCTAACTCCTTAAGTACCATTAATTCCTCTAATGAAAAATAAGTCATAGTCCCACTATGACTTAGTTCTCTCTTCCTAAGAGAGGGTGTGGTCACTATGTTGAAGATCCAGAATTAACCTTAAGGGAGAAATTTATCTACTTACCCCTGCATCGAGGAAGGAGTGAATTCCTTCTTGTGAAGCTAAGTTCCCAACTCCCCAATCAGACAAATCCTCAAAATGGTAGGCTTGTTGAGTTGGCAATCTGACCACTCTCACTTATATAAATCAAAGGACCACCTTCATGAGCAGGAGTTCAAAACTCACTCAGGATTCAGGTCATTTCACCTATGGTCATCCTAGTGAAATGTAAGTCTCTATTATCAACGATGTTATATAAAGAGATTAATCATTTCGTGATCCAGTCTTATACAAACTCTTTGTATAGGATACCCCCACTCGCATGTCTCCACATGAATGATCAAGATTAGATCATTTGTAGCACTTTACAACATTTGTAACATCTACAAAGCGAATCGTATCCGTAGTGTCACCAGGATAAGGTACCCAATATTATCCATCTACTACAGACCATTTAGATTATTATTTAAACAAGATCCATCTATATGACTCTACATACTTGTTTAAATTTACATAAAATAATCTCGGATCTTAGTTTATTGCATTGAGTAAATGCCTATAAAATAAAACTTATTTTATTAATAACAATATGTTTATAAAGAGTTTAAAACTACGAGATTACAAGGAGATTTAGGATACCATTCCCAACAATCTCCCACTTGTCCTAAAGCCTAGGGAGACTAATGTACAATACAAAGACCATACAAAATATAATAAACTAAGGGCATACATTATACCTCAGTAATATCTCCCACTTGCCCTAGACAAGGTGTCACATATCCCATAGACCAAGACTTTCTAGATGACCTTCGAACACTTTAGCCGTGAGAGCCTTTGTAAATGGATCAGCAATGTTGTGCTCCAACGCGATCTTCGTGACAATCACATCACCACGATCCACAATCTCCCAAATCAAATGATATTCAGTTCTATGTGCTTGCCTCTTCGGTGACTCCGAGGTTCCTTAGAATTTGCCACAGCACCACTATAATAAACTATGATCGACAAAGACATATTTGGAACAAATTTCAAATCAGTAAGGAACTTCTTAAGCCAAATGGCCTCTTTAGCAGCTTCACAAGCAGCTACGTATTCGGTTTCCATAGTAAAGTCTGCGATGTTGGGGTTGATGTCATAAATCTTGTAGGGTTCTGTAGTTTGTAAACACATGTATGAACAAACATTTGGTGATTTATAATATGAGATATTTTATTCACTTATGTCTATGAAATATGAGATATTTTAGTTGCATTAACCACAAACTAATAAACTAAGATCCCTGGTTGTCGTTGTAACTTAAGCATGTATGTGGAGACATACAAGTGGATCGTGTTTTAAGTGATAACCTAAATGGTCTATAGTATATGGATAAAGGAGGAAAACCTATCCTGGTGACACTATGAGTGTGGCTCGCTTTGTAGGTGATACAAGTGTTGTAAAGTGCTACAAATGGTATGATCCTGACCATTCATGTATTAGACATGCGAGTGGGGATGCTCTGTATAAAGGAGTTTGTATAAGATCGAACCACGAAATGTTTAGCTCGTTATATAACTTCATTCATGACAGAGACTTTCATTTTACTAGGATGACCATAGGTAACGTGACCTTAATCCTGAGTGAGTTGTGAACTCCTGCCTATGAGGGCAGTCCTTTGATTTGCATGGGTGCGAGTGGCCAGATCGCCGACTCAAACTTACCACTTTGGGATTCGTCTGATTGGGAAGCTGGGAACTTAGTATACAAGACGGAATTTACTCCTTCCCCGAAGCAGGGGTAAGTAGATAAATTTCTCCCTTAAGGGTTGATTCCAGGGCTTGAATAATATGGTGCCACACCTTCTTAGCTTGAGAAGTGTTTACTCATAGTGGGACTATGACATATTGTTTATTAGAAAAATCAGTGGTACTTAAGGAGTTAGATGTAACTACAGGGGAAAAATGGTAAATTGGCCCAACTGTACTTACGAGCAATTTGTGAAGAGTCATCGTACTGTTGACTGGTTATATCCGATGGAATAGAAATATATCTATAGTGTGAAGAGTGTAGTTATCGGTCTTTAGTGGAGTGTCTGACAGTTAACAGATGGTGGATATTATGATTAAAGAATTTAGTCAGTTATTCACATACCGTTGGAGCTTCAAGCTATAGGTTCATAAGGTCCCCTTAGTAGCATAATGGATTCATGTTGAGAATCAATTTTTGGGTTAGTTTGAAGTGTTCAAATTAACAAGAGGAAATTTTATTATATATGATATAATTAAATTGATTCAATTATATGTGATATAATTGATTAGATACATTAATTGGAGGAATTAATACAAATATGATTTATATTAAATGCCAAAAAGGAGAAAAGGAACTATGGTTCATATATTACATATAATGTGATATTAAAACTATAGGTTATAAATATAATATGATAAATTAGTTATTATATTTATTTATAATTAAATAAATTATAATATAATTGATTTTTGGTTTTCCTCCTAATAACCGAATTAATGGGAAGTTATAATCAATTTTTGATAACTGATGGATAAATGAAAATCATTTTCATTTTTTTTATAATCGAATGCATAATTGAACACACAAAATAAGAAAAGGTTATACGATATCCTTGAGAGAATAAACGATCAAGCATCGAGTTTTCTTCTACAATAGCTACTCACTGCTATTGTCGAGTTTTCTTTCGAGGGTCGAGTATTGAGTTTAACTCGATTGTGATCAAGTATTCAACAGTTCGTGCTGTTCATTGGTTTTCTCATGCTGTGTTCGTGTTGTTGGATGCTTGGCTCTTGGATCAAGGAAGTACTAGAAGAAAAGGTTCTTCAAGGGTATGTTTACTCGATCTCTTGTTTTTTTTTTATCTTTTTGAAGCAGGCTGTAATTTTATTTTGATGCATAACTATGCTGTTAGATTGTAAATGTTCATGTTCTTTCAGAATGAGATTTGGAATGATTTGCTTTCGCTCATTGGTTCTCTTTGTTAAGAGTTTCTTCATGCTATGCATCCTTGCTTGATGCTTTGCCATACTATAGCTCCTCCATTCAGAGTGAACGCTGACATTGATGTTGATTTTTTAGAATCTCTATTAGTCTGGAAGTCAAAGTCTGTGTATCCTATAAGGATCAGATCCTTATCTCCATAAACTGATGTTAGATTGTAGATACTTGAGAATCGTTTTGATCGTCGTCCAGTGATCTAATCCTGGATTAAACTGATATCGATTGACAATCCCTACTGCATAGCAAATGTCAGATCTATTACATAACATTGCATACATGAGGCTACCAACAACCGATGCATAGGGAATTCATCTCATTTCCTCAACCTCTTGAGGTGTCTTAGGACAGTGTTTCTTAGACAAAACAATTCCATGCCTGAAAGGTAATAAACTCTTCTTGGAATTTTGCATGAAATATTTGACAAGCATTTTGTCAATGTACGATGCCTGAGACAATGTCAACCTTTTATTAATTATCATATAATTAATAAATACAATAACTAACTTATCATATTATATTTATAACCCTATAATTTTAATATTGCATCATACACAACATATAAACCATAGTTCTTTTTCTATTTTTATGGAATTTAATATAAATCATATTTATATTAATTCCTCCAATCAAATAATGTATCAAATATATAATATCATGTATAATTGAATTAATTTAATAATATCATATATAATCAAATTCCCTATTGTTAATTTGAACATTTCAAACTAACCCAAAAACTGATTCTCAAGTTGAATCCATTGAGCTACCGAGGGGACCTTATGGACCTGTAGCTTGAAGCTCAAACGGTACGTGAATAACTGGCTAAACTTTTTAATCACAATATCCACCATTCGTTAACTGCTGGGAACTCCACTAAAGACCGACAGCTGCACTATTCGATATAACCAATCAACAACGATGAACTTTCACAAATTGCTCGTAAGTACAACTAGACAAAATTATCATTTTTCCCTTGTAGTTACAATTAACTCCTTAAGTACCACTGATTCCTCTAATGAACAATAAGTAATAGTTCGACTATGACTGAGTCCTTTCTTCTTAAGAGAGGGTGTTGAAGGAAATCAAACATGAGGATTTCCATAAGCAACGGAAGGATCGTTCCAAATTCCGTTCGAAATTAAATATAATCAGTTACAGCACAAGAACAGAAAATAATAGGTCATGCACAACTAGAAATTACAGCATGCTTTCAAAGAAGATCAAGGGAAAGAATATGCATGAAGGAACTCTTAACGAAGAGCATCTATGAGCGCGTTTGGATCTTTGATTTCATTGTGACCGAAATACCACACACACATTCCAATAAATATTTATGCAATTTAACATTAATTAACGACATGCTTTGATAAATAAAATACAAGAGATTGAGTTCACATACTAGTTGGAGACTCTCTTCACTTCAAACTCAACGCAGTGGAAGCAACCTCTATGTTCTTTATCGCCCAGCAAAACAGTTGGCTACAGCAGCACGATTGTCTACACGAACGACAACAACACGAACAAGCATGAGCAAGAAGGAGTGGGGATGACACCACCACTTAGAGCCCTTGATATTCTCAAAGTGAGAATCCAAATAGTGGTCTTTGTTAAATTTGGTAGAGGACGGAGGAACGGGTTAATCGTGTAGAACAATAAGCAAGTGGGAGAAAAGGCTATCATTAGCGAATACTTATTGTTTAGAGAAAGCTACACGATCGTGTAGGTTTTACTAACCGACCATCTAGTAATAGGTAAACGATCATTTAGAAAACACGACACGCTAGGCGATCGTTTAGAAAAGCTAAGTGATCATTTAGAGAAAAGTGTGCGATTGTTTAGACGCGAGGGCGCTATTGTATAGGCTCTCAGCTAAGCGATCAAAATGTTTTCACACCTTTTGCTATTTTTTTCGAACTCCTTGCAAAATGAAATAAATTTTCATTTTATTCTTCAGTTACAATAACCAAATACTAAATTTCCTAGTAACGCACGATTGAGGAGAGGTTTTCGACCAATTATGACATAATTAACCAATTTAATTAATAAATGAATATAATCATATTATATTCTTATCCTATAGTTTGATATCATATATCTACTATAGTAATTTCTCCTCCACTTGATATAAATCATATTTATATCTAATATTTATATCTAATTTCCTCCAAAATAATGTATTTCATACATTTAGTCAATTATATCATATATAATTAACCAGTCCAATTATATCATATATAATCGAACTCCCTCTTGTCAATTTGAACATTTCAAACTGACCCAAAAACTGATTCTCGACTTTATCCAAGCTACCTAGGGGACTTTATGGACTTGTAGCTCGAACCTCCAACGGTACGTCAATAGCTGATTAAATTCTTTAGTCATGAGATCCACCATCTGTTAACTGCCAGGTATTCAATTAAAGACCAACAGCTGAACTCTTCTTACCACAGATATATTTCTGTGTCCATCGGATATAACCAATCATGAGTACGATGACCCTTCACAGATGCTCGTAAGTACTGCTGGGACAATTTACCATTTTGTCCCTGTAGTTACATCTCACTTCTTGAATATCACTGATTCCTCTAATGAACAATACAACATAGTCCAACTATGTGTGAACACCTCTCGGGCCAAGAGAAGGTGTGTGGTGCCACATCGTTCAAGCCCTGGAATCAGTCCTTAAAGGAGCTATCTATCTACTTACCCCAACCTCGGGGAAGGAGTGAATTCCATCGTGTGTAGCTGAGTTCTCAACTCCCAAATCAGCCGAATCCCCAAAATGGTAGGTTTGAATCGACGACCTGGCCACTTACACCCATACAAATCAAAGAACCACCCTCAATGGTAGGAGTTCCCAACTCACTCAGGATTGAGGTCATGTTACCTATGGTCATCCTAGTGAAGTGAAATCTTTGTCATGAACGGTGTTATATAACAAGACGTTAACACTTCGTGGTCATGTCTTATACAAACTCTTTGTATAGGACGCCCCCGCTCGCATGTCCCCTATATAAATGATCAGGATCAGACCATCTGTGACAAGTCATAACACTTGTGACCATTCCATAAAGTGGGCTGCATCCGTAGCGTTACCAGGATAAGGTTTCCCTCCTATATCCATATACTACAGACCATTTTGGTTATCACTCAAGACACGATCCACTTGTATGTCACCACATACATGCTTAAGATACATATAGATAACCAGGGATTTTATGTTTATTGGTTTGAAATAAAGCAAATAAAACATGCAACTGAGCATAAAACAAGATGTGAAGTAAATATCATATATTATACAACACAAGCGTTCGTACAAACTGTTTACAAATACAGGACACGAGACTTTAGGGCATCAACCCCAACAATCTCCTACTTGTCATAAAGCGAAATGGGGTGTACATAAAACTAGTACAAAACAATAAACTAGGGCGTAAAATCCCAGTACAAGAAATTCTCCCACTTGCCCTAGTCCAGCTGCGGGCAATTCTGTAGACCCATGCTCCATAGGTGACTCTCAAACACCGTAGCCATGAGAGCCTTCATAAATGGGTCAGCAATATTGTGCTCTAAAGCGATCTTTGTAACGATCATGTCCTTTCATACACTATCTCGCGGATCAGATGATACTTTCGCTCAATGTGTTTGTCGCGCTTATGACTCCTAGGCTCCTTGGAGTTTGCCACTGCCCTACTTTTATCACAATAGAGGATAATGGGTCTAGACATATCTAGAACAACTTCCAGTTCTATTAAGAACTTCCTGAGCCAGACAACCTTCTTAGCAGCTTCGCAAACCGCTACGTCTCCGCCTCCATAGTGGAGTCAGCGATGCACCCCTACTTAGTGCTTCGCCACACTACAGCTCTTCGTTCTCCGAAGATACTTGAGGATGTTCTTCACTGCGGTCCAGTGACCCTAGCCTGGGGTAGATGATTTCTATTGACTATGTCCATAGCGTAGTAGATGTCTGGACGAGTACAGAGCATCGCGTACATCTAATTGCCAACGGAAGACGCATATAGGACCCGTCTCATCTCCTCAACCTCCTGAGGTGTTTTAGAACACATGTCCTTAGACAAAGTGACTCCATGCCTGAACGGCAGTAAGCCCCTCTTGGAGTCCTACATTGAGTACTTGAGTAACATCTTGTCAATATATGATGCCTGAGACAGTGCTAGCACTTTGTTCTTACGATCTTGAAAGATCTGTATACCTAGAAAAAACTGTGATTACGATCTCGAACAATCTTTCATTTGGAATTGGGTCACTAGCCGGTTCTTAACTGCAGTTAGTAGACCTACATCATTCCCAATGAGTAGTATATCGTCTACATACAACACTAAGAAGACTACTGAAGTGTTGATGATCTTCTTATAGACATAAGGTTCATCGACGTTTTGGTCAAAGCCATACGACTTAATCGCAGTATCAAACCGTATGTTCCATGATCGAGACGCCTGTTTTAGCCTATAAATGGACCAATTCAGCTTGCAAACCTTTTGCTCTTAACCTTGGTTATGAATCCCTCGGGTTGCACCATGTAAATGATCTTCTCAAGATTGCCATTCAGAAAGGCCATCTTGACGTCCATTTGCCAAATCTCATAATTATAATAAGCTGCAATGGAAAGGAGGATGCAGATCGTCTTTAACATTGTAACAGGCGAGAAAGTCTCCTCATAGTCGACTCCCTTTACCTGGGTATAACCCTTTGCCACAAGTCGAGCCTTGGAGGTCTATACCTTCCTATCAGCACCCCGTTTTCACTTGTAGATCCATTTACAACCTATAGGTCTTACCCCATCAGGCTGATCTACAAGATCTCATATTGAGTTGAAGTACATTGACTCCATCTCGAGATCCATGGCCTTGACCCATTCATCCTGGTCAACATCCTCCATTGCCTTCTGATAAGACAACGGATCCTCAACGTCACCATCTTCTACCATAGCAAGGATTTCAGTGAAATCCAAATAGCAAACGGGTGGGTTCACAACCCTTCCACTACGTTGAGGTTCCCTCAACTATTGAGGTGGAACCAACCCACTAGATGAACTCTCATCAACAACTCTTGCTGATGTAGTAACCTCTTCAACAACTCTTGTTGAAGTCTTAGTAGTTTCATTGGAAAGCAACACGAGTTTACCTCATGGACTGTGCTCCCTTATATGATCCTCCTCTAGGAAAGGTGCGTTCGTTGAAACAAACACCCTATTTTTCGTCAGATCATAAAAAGAGGCATAGCCTCAACCGTGGTTCCAACTTCGTAGGATTTGCCTCTAACACATGTACAAGGCAACCCCAAATGCGGAAGTGACGTAAACTAACTTTACGCCCATTCCACAACTCCAGAGATGTTCTGGCAACACTCTTGGAGGGAACACAGTTAAGAATGTATACCGCAGTCTCCACTGCGAAACCTCAAAATGAGTCTGGTAAAGAAATGTAACTCATCATCGAGCGAACAATGTCCAACAAGGTCCTATTTCTTCTCTCCGCTACACCATTCTACTGTGGTGTAACCGATGCTGAGAGTTGAGAAACGATTCCATGTTCTATCAAATAGTCCTTGAATGTCGAGTCCAAAAACTCTCCATCTCAATCCGATCAAAGTATTTTAATCCATCTATCCAATGCGTTTTCAACTTCAGCCTTAAACTATTTGAACTTTTCAAAGGATTCAGACTTCCGTTGCATAAGATAAACAAACCCATACCTGGTAGGGTTAGCAAAAAAATCCACGGAGTCGAGTCCCCGCCCCGTTTGGGTCGGGGATTCCTGGGTTTGATCGGGGATGGGGTCAAACCGGGAAATTTATTCGAGGCCCCATCCGGGGACGGGGACAGTATCCCCGCCCCGACCCCAACCCCGATTAATCCCCGATCCCGAATTTTTATATATATATATATATATACACACATATATATAAATGTATAAACTTATTATAAATATATATATAAAAAATCCAAAATGAAAAAGCCCAAAAGCCCAAAATTTAAAAAAAAGCCCAAAAATATTTTCCTCTCCTCTTTCCTTTTTCCAAAATATTAAAATTAAATCTTTTCTTTTGGGTTTTCTTTTGGTTTTCTTAGTTTACTGCTTCTGCTAGGCTACGACAACCCACGACCCCCTAAAATCCCTAATTCCTAATCCTAAAATCAATGCACCTAAGCACCACACAAGCAGCCCCGCCGTAGCCTCGCTTAGTCCCTCTGCAACGATTTGACGTTTTCTCAACAGCCTCAACCATTTCAGATTTTCAGGTAAACATTCAACACCGTTTGTATGTTTTTTTTTTTTTTTTTTTTATATATATATATATTGACTGTTGTAACTTCTATGTTTTTTTTCTTTTGAAAAAAAATAGATTTGTGCTATTTTAAGAGGCAAGATCTATTCGTTCAACTTTCAAGACTTTAAAGTTCAAGCCGGTGCCAATAAAAATTTCCTTTCGTTCTTTTGTTTGGCCATTTGATATTTTTGAAAATTATGCTTGAAATTAGTATGTTGGCCAGTAAAAATTATGTTTGTGTATGTTTGATATTTGAATGTTTTGAATTTTAGGCTTGAATATGTTTGAAAAATATGTTCGTGTATATTTGATATTTGAATTTTTGAATTGTAGGCTTAATATGTTTGGAAAATATGTTTGAAATTTGAATGCTTTCAATTTTGGGGTTGAACCGTTGAATGCTTTGAATATGTTTGAATATTTTGAAAATGAAGTCCAAGTCTGAAGAGGGGTTTTTAAATTAAATGTTTGAATGTTTTGAATAGGTTGAAAACAATGTCTTCATCACCTTCTACAAATAAAGATTCTTCAAATCCAATTCCATGTCCAATCCCAGATCCAACCCCAGATTCAACCCAAAATTCAACCCGAAATTTAACTCCATGCTCATCGAATGATGATAATTTCAATGTAGACAAGGCGATTTGTAATTTCTGCAAACGAAAATTAGGGGGTGAAAGTAAAAATGGAACCAAACATTTGCATGAGCATATTAAGATATGCCCATATAAAGGACAAAAGGACATACGACAATCCCTATTGAATCCTAATAGAGAGAAGAACAATACATTGAGTTTATATAACTTCGATCAGGAAACTGCAAAAAAAAGCATTAGCTAGGATGATAATAAGACATGAATATCCTCTCTCAATGGTTGAGCATGAAGGTTTTAGGGAATTTTGTAATGTCATCCAACCATTATTTAAGACGGTGTCAAGAAAAACAAGGAGATTTTGAAAATTTATGAGACTGAAGTTTAAGTTTGAAAATTGGATTGCAATTGAAGTTTTGACATGTTAGTTTGTTTATTTTGTTTTACATCTTTCTATCATTTAATATATTAATAAATATTTTCATTTATTACAAATATTTGACAATGTAAGGTACTAGCACGGGAAAAGAAATGGTTACACATTTAGCAACTGTTTTAGAAGATGCAGATGATTCTGATGAAGATGGCGTGGTGACTAAGGTATGCTCAAGGATTAACATTATTTCGTGGTCTAGTTTTTTTTTTTTTTTGTGACATTATTTGTTTATTACATTTTAAATGTAGGAATGAATACAACTAAGGATGGGATGATGCCAAGAAAAGTGAAAGATTTAATTGTGAAGTCATTGAAGAGAGAAGGATGAGTTTTGTTCAATATTAAGTTGTATACTTATTTGAATGTATAAGAAGTTTGCCTTTAATTGACTTTCTTATACGAACTTTATTTAATCTTAAGTTGTAAAATTATTTAATGGATTTGTTAGCTTTTAAATTGTCAATTGATTGTCAATTAAAATAGTCTATTGTTTTTTGTTCATTTGTTGTGCATTAGTCAAATTTCAAATAAAATCACTTGAATTAAAAAACGAGGAATTCGATAAACTTTTTTAATAGATTTTTCATGGACTAATCAAATTTTAACTAAAAAAAAAATGGGGAATCCCCACGGGGAAACGAGGAATGGGACCCCGTTTCCCCGACGGGGAATCCCCACCCCGTCTCCGCCTTCAAATGGCAGGGACGGGGGCGGGGATGGGGGGACAATTTCCCCCATAGGGTCAGGGACGGGGATGCCCCCCGCCCCACCCCGGCCCCGTTGCCAACCCTAATACCTGGAGTAATCATCAGTAAAACTTATAAAATACTCATAGCCACCTCGGGCTCGTACATTTATAGGACCACAAAGGTCAGAATGTAGTAACTCAATAGACTCTTTGGCTCTATAACCTTTTCCAGTAAAAGGTCGTTTAGTCATCTTACCTTCAAGGAAAGACTTGCACACTCGTAGGGAATTTTCTTCTAACTCACTTAGAATTCTATTCTTCATCAATCTCTCAATCCTATCGATATTGATGTGCCCTAAACGAAAATGCCAAAGATGGGCATTTTCTTTTGGAGAAATACGTAGATATTTTGTATGAGTTACAACAGTTTTAAACAATTCTGTGTTATGGAGGGAATTAATGGCTAACAGTCTTAGCACATATAAATTAGATTCCAGATTTGTTATACAATAATAACACCATCTTTATGTATAAGTGCTTTATCCACATTAAAAGAGATAGTGTATTTACATCGCAATAAACACTTTTCATAAATGAGGTTCCTCTTAAGTTCGGGAACAATATATACATCATTCAAAACTAGAAACCTATTCTGTAAAGCTAACTGGAGCTCTCCCATTGCCACAGTTGAGACGACGTGCCCGGTGCCTACTCGCATTATCATCTCACCAGCCTCTAGCTGTCGCCAGGATCTAATCCCCTGAAAAGAAGAACAAACGTGGTTAGTGGCACTCGAATCAATTATCCAGGTAGAATCATCATTCTCTACTAAACAAGTTTCAAGAATTATCAGATAGCGAGAATAATTCCTCTTCCAGTATCCATCCTGATTGCAGTGGAAACACTTTCCCTTTTCAACTGGTGGACGCCTCCTTGGGGCGACATACGGTGGGTTAGCAGGTACCTTCCCTTTTCCCTTACAACCCTTATTCTTCTTCCTCTTTGCAGAGTTAGAAGTAGAAGGTGCAAACTTCGTTCTTGAGGTCCAACCTCTATGGAACGTCCTAGAGGATGAAGCAACATTTGCCTCACCCTTCTTCTTCTCCTTACTTTCCAGTAAAGATTGGTAGGTCTGCAACTCGTTGAGGAGAGTTGTAAGGTTATATTTCACTTTGTTAAGAATCACATTGCTAACAAAGTGCAGGAAGCTCTCCGGCAATGAATGCAGGATTATGCTAACCTGGCTGCCCTTAACGATGGTATACCCATTCAACTCCGCCACATTGAAGTGGACCATCATGTTAAGCACATGTTCACGAATAGAGGTGCCTTCTTCCATTTTGGAGTTGAATATATATTTAAGAGTCTCATGTATAAGTTGTTCAGACTGTTGTCCAAACATCCCCCGCAGGGACTCCATGATCTCACGCGCTAAGACCATAGGCAACGTTTGTCTATGAAATATGAACAAATTCAAGTAGTCACATTTAAACGCTTTAATAGATTGTCGTTAACTTGTATGCATGCATCAAATCTTTCTAATTCACCTTTCCAGGTAAGTTCCCAGGTAGGGGTGTCCGTTTTCGTCAACTTAAATACCTCAGCCTAGATAGAACCCGCCTTAGACAAAAGGTCCCTTATAGATAGATTTGTTACACTTTAACCTTTTATTAGTAAATTTAATCCTATTAAACTGATGAAAAAGATTAAAGCCTTAGGGTTGCTAATCATATTAGAGTCGTGATCTTAGGTCTATGTGATCCAAGTTTTAAACATTTTAAAACCATCAATTAAACCTAAGTGAGCATGCATGTCTTTCTTATTTCTTTTAGTTCTTATTACTCTTTAACTTTTAAAAAGAAACAACTAAAAAACCATTGCGCACAACGAGGTGTTTATAACACTTATAAAGTAACCTATGTGTCATGCTTCATACAATGTTCGGTCATTACTATACATAACTTTTATATAACACGTAATAACCGAGCAAACATGTTATCATTCACCCTTATACTATAACAATTATAATAAAAAGATGTTGCATGTTAATGCTTTTTATGCATGCATAAATATAACTCTTATATTATATGATGCATGAGCATGCTCTTACATAATTGAATCATGCTTCTCTAAATTATAACATTTACAATAAAGAGATGATGCATGACCAATGCATAACCTAAGGTGGGATTTACTATATGTTCATACCATATGACATATAAAAACCATACATTGCATGTAATAAATTAAGGATTAATGGACCGGGGTGGGCCTTTACAAAAAACCATAATGAAATAACCCTATCTATTACATTTTTCATTGAGCAAACCGATTCACAGGCGAACCGAGTCTTGAACCGCCAGGAGGACTCCATCATGTAGTAAACGCCAAAGGTAGACGATCGCCCAGCGCACATTAGACGATAGATGCAAAAACTAAACGATCGCGTAGACGACAGCGAGGCTGCGAATCCTGATCATCTAGGTGATCACTTAACGCGGCGACAGGTTGATAACTGGTAGAAATACAAGTTATTATAGCTCAAATAAGTAAAACAATGAGAGAATGCGATGGTAAAATAAGCAATATCATGTCCAAAAGCGCTAAACTGAAAGAAGTTGCGATCGCAAGCGACCATCGCATAAAAACAGTTAATTTACTTATTTTGTGCAGGAAATGCGATGGCGCAAGTAAAATTACGATCCAAAGGAACAAGGCGTCAGCGCGCTTGAAGATTGCGGTCGTAAGTTATGCGATCGTTAGAAGTTTCTTAAAAAGGTGGTTGCATAAAGACTGCACATCAAGGTGACAACATAATAAATCATGATGGGACGAAAAGCTGATAACGGTCGAATCCGAATTTAGTTGACAAGCCATTAAAGCCACATTGTAGCAAGTACACTCAAATTTCGATGACCATTAATCAGCACATCAGAGCAGGAGAATTAATACCGCCCATCATTGCAATCATTAGAAAGGAAGGCTGCTTCACCTTGAGCTCTATAAATACCAAAGGCCACCAGTGTAAGAGGAGTTAACAAGTTAGAGAGCGAAGCAGTTAGTCTATTCACGTACATACTCATACATCTACTTAGAGGACGGAGACGAGGAAGCCGAGAGATCATTCCCAGGTAGATCAAGACTGCCGGAAAGCAGTACAAAGGAGAGAGGGCCAACATTTACGAGAGCAAGAATACACATCTAGAACAGAGTTGGAGTGAAAAAGAACAGTGTAAAAGGCCACGGGAAGCAAGACATTGCTTACCGAGCTTCTTATCTCTCAATTCCATTTGATATTTTGTATTCAATCCTTTATTTACAGAAAATGGAAATCTCATTTCAATCTATGTTCATTCTCTCCATACTTCGCATGAGTAGCTAAATTTCTGAATGGGTTGAGAAGTACTTAGCTAGTATGACTTAAGATTTACATTTTATGCAATCATCTTGTCTTATGTATGCATCATTCACCCTTTAGATATACTTGAGAGAGTAGTCTAAAGATAGAATCTAGACTTGAGAGAGTCAGATTAGAATCTAGGCTTGAAAGAGTCAGATTAGAATCGCATAAGCAAGAAATAGAAACTTAGACATAAGTTCTATTGCTATTTACACATCGCATGCGCCCTAGAAATAGGAATGATTGTATGCAGTCAACTTGATTTATGTGTGCATCATTCATCATCACGTAGACAAGAATAAAGGCTTAGATATAAGTCCTAATGGCTTTTTCGTATACACATCGCATGTGTCCTAGAAATAGGAACTATGGCATTCTGCGTTGAGAAATGATGTGTTGTTATTTGTGTGTAGCATGATCGCATAACTTGTGTACAATCTTAGGAAATGTTAGCTAAACCCCTTCTCAACCCCTTCATCGCATACTTATTGTAACTCTACACTTTTATCAACTCTGTGTTCAACTCTGTCGCATAGGAAAAATTCTTATTCAAACACTACCCACTTCATTTATTCACCACCGCAATAGAATCGAAGAGTCTGCCGCATATTTACTTAGTAGTCCCTGTGTTCGACCCTAGACTTACCAGGAAACCTAATAAGGCTTATACTTGGGTCTTGTTAGGAAAACTTTCATGATCACCGCATAACACACATCAACGCAAACTCACACCATAACACATCCATAATTACACGCATCACAGGTAAACGATTTATCTTGCGTCACTAAGCGATCGTTTAGTCAGTTACTAAGCAATGAAGCTTGCTAACCTAAATGATCGTCTAATGTGTGCACACGTTAAATGATATGTGAGCATCCCATCGTCTACATGACCCACTATTCAGCGATCGCTTACTCATCGTCTACATGATGCGATCAACCCTTGATCGTCTCCTTCCTCGAAGAACTACAACCCTTGCTCCGATCTTCTTCACGAACGACTCAAGACTCAAACAGACTTTGAATTACATACTCGATAACGATTATTAATGCCCAAAAACAAAAGGGGCTTTACAAACAACCGAAAATGTAAAAGAATTAAATCAAACCAAGGATAACATCCACAAAAACATCCATTAATCTACACATCCATATCAATTTAACGATTAAACAGAGCAGACATGCACCCACCAAGAATGTATACGTAATTCATTGCAATAATGAAATTGGAATGTTTAAAACCAGGGCTCTAATACCAATTGAAGGAACTCTTAACGAAGAGCATCCATGAGCGCGTTCGGATCTTTCCGATTTTATTGTGACCGAAATACAACACATACATTCTATCAAACAGTTATGCAATTTACATTAATTAACGGCATGCTTTGAGCACTAAAATACAAGAGAAAGAGTTCTCATACCAGTTGAAGACCCTCTTCAAGCTTTGAACTCAGACGCAGCGGAAGAACCTCCACTCGCACTCTATCGCCCAGCAAACCAGTCGGCTGTAGTAGCACGGTCGTCTACACGAATGGCAGCAACACGAACAGTCACGAACAAGTGAATAGCAGTGGGGACGACACAACCAAATGGAACCCTTGGTATTTTCAGAGTGAGAATCCAAAGTGTGGTCTTTAGTGAATTTGGTAGAGGTTGGAGAAAGAACAAATCGTGTAGACGATAAGCAAGTGGGAGAGAAAAGGAGCTATCGTATAGCTATGTGCTTATCGTTTAGAAGAAACTACACGATCGTGTAGGTTTTACTAAGCGATTGTTTAATAAATGGTAGACGATTTTTTAGAAAACTCGGCATGCGATGCGATCGTTTAAGAAAGCTAAGTGATCATTTAGGGACAGCCGTGCAATCGTTAGGCGCAAAGTGTGTGATCGTTTAGATGATAAAACTCTATCATATAGGCTCTCGACTATGCGATCGTTTACGTTTCCACATCAATGCAAAATTAAGAATTTTTATGAAATGAAACAAATTTTCATTTTATTCTATGTTACAATAACCAACTTCGGATTCTCCCACTAACGCACGTCCAAGAGAAGTTTTAGGCCAATTATCATATAATTAACCAATTTAATAATTATTATATTCTTATCCTATAGTTTGATATCACATATCTACTATAGTAATTTCTCCTCCACTTGAGATAAATTATATTTATATCTAAATTCCTCCAAAATATTGTATCTCATATATTTAGTCAATGATATCATATATAATCAACCAGTTTAATTATATCATATATAATCGAACTCCCTCTTGTCAATTTGAACATTTCAAACTGACCCAAACCCTGATTCTCGACTTTATCCAAGCTACCCAAGGGACCTAATGGACCTGTGGCTCGAAGCTCCAACGGTAGGTGAATAGCTAACTAAACTCTTTAGCCACGAGATCCACCATCTGTTAATTGTCAGGCATTCCACTAACGACCAATAGCTTAACTCTTCTTACCACAGATATATTTCTATGTCCATTAGATATAATCAATCATGAGTACGATGACCCTTCACAGATGCTCGTAAGTACAGCTGGGCCAGTTTAACATTTTGCCCCTATAGTTACATCTCACTCCTTAAGTACCACTGATTCCTCTAATAATCTTTGTATAGGACACCCCCGCTCGTATGTCCCCTACACGAATGATCAAGATCAGACCATCTGTGACAAGTCACAACACTTGTGACCATTCCACAAAAAAGGTCGCATTTGTAGCATTACCAGAATAAGGTTTCCCTCCTATATCCATATACTACAGACCATTTTGGTTTTCCCTCAAGACATGATCCACTTATATGTCACCACATACATGCTTAAGTTACATACAGATAACCAGGGATTTTATGTATTTTGGTTTGTGGTAAAGCAAATAAAACATGCAACTGAGCAAAATCAAGGTGTGAAGTAAATATCATATATTATATAACACAAACGTTTGTATAAACTGTTTACAAACTACAGAGCACGAGACTTTAAGGCATCAACCCCAATAATGCATACCTTTGAAGAAACATTCTTCAAACTCCCTCAATCAATCTACAAGCGTCCACAGCATCGCAACCCTCGAATGCAACAACTGATGCAATACGATCACCAGCACAAACACAACGAACACAATGATCACGAACCTAGCGAACGACCAAACGGCTCCTCGAAACCAATCGAGTTGAGTGAGGACACCTCCACAATGGTTACCTTGGTATTCTTGGTGTGAGAATCCAGGAGTTGTGGGCTCTGTATGAATATGGCTTGAGGATGAGATTGAAGGACAACAATCGTGTAGACGATCAAGCAACTGGGAGAAAAGATGTTATCTATCGTATTGATAATATGCTCGATCATGTAGTAAATGGCAGCCTATCGTATAGACAATGCCACACGATCGTTTAGCTATGACTAACTGATGAACTATCGTATAGTCAAAATCCATGATTGTTTAGTTTCTCTTTAGCTATCGCTTAGTGAAACAATTTCACTTGATAGCTTCTCCGTGAGTACTTTCCAAAAGTAGCAACTCTCTAAATTTAGGAAAACAATTTTCCTTTTATCTCACGGTTACCATAAACCACCAATAACCTCCCACTCAATTGGTTATTAGACAAACAGATTTAATTATTAATATTATTATAAATAAATATGATAACTAACTTACCATATTATATTTATAACCTATAGTTTTAACATTTCATTTCATGAAACATACAAACCATAGTTCTCTTTCTATTTTATGGTACTTAATGTAAATCATATTTACATTAATCCTCCACTTGATGTATCTCATACATCACACCAATTATATCATATATAATTGAATTTCCTCATGTTAATTTGAACACTTCAAACTAACCCCAAGAACTGATTCTCAACTTGAATCCATTGAGCTATCAAGGGGACCTTATGGACCTGTATCCTTGGCATCAAAAACCCAAAGAGTGGGCTTTGGTGAGTTTGGTAGAGTACGGAGGAGAAGGCGTCATGTAGACGATAAACAAGTGGGAGATGAAACTATACTATCGTATAGCAGAAATGCTTATCGTATAGTAGAGCTACACGATCGTGTATGAAAGACTAAACGATCGTTTAGGAAAAACGTATACAATCGTTTAGAGAAAACGTGAGACAGACGATTGTTCAGACGAACGAGCTTCTTTCGTATAGGCTCTTGCGATCGCTTTCACGGATTCTTTTGGGCGCGAACGATAATACGAATGCACGAATGATAAAAATGAAAACGATTTTCCTTTTAATCCGCCAGTTACCATAACCATCGCAACCCACTTCCCACGCCCAAACGTGGATAAATTAGTTAATTATCAAATAATTAATCAATTAATTTAATTAATAAATATAATCATATTATATTTATATCCTATAGTTTGATATCATATATCTACTATAGTATTTTTTTTCTCTACTTGATATAAATCAGATTTATATCTAATTTTCTCCAAAATAATGTATCTCATACATTTAGCCAATTATATCATATATAATTAACCCGTCGAATTATATCATATATAATTGAACTTCCTCTTGTCAATTTGAACATTTCAAATTAACCCAAACACTGGTTCTCGACTTTATCCAACCTACCCAGGTGACCTAATGGACTTGTGGTTCGAAGCTCCAACGGTACGTGAATAGTTGACTAAACTCTTTAGCCTCGAGATCCACCATCCGTTAATTGTCAGTGATTCCACTAAAGACCAACAACTGAACTCTTCTTACCACAGATATATTTCTGTGTCAATCAGATATAACCAATCATGAATACGATGATCCTTCACAAATGCTCGTAAGTACAGCTGGGCCAATTTACTGTTTTGCCCCTATAGTTACATCTCACTCGTTAAGTACCACTGATTCCTCTAATGAACAATACAACATAGTCCAACTATGTGTGAATACCTCTCGGGACAAGAGAAGGTGTGTAGCGCCACTTCGTTCAAGCCCCGGAATCAGCCTTTAAGGGAGCCATTTATCTACTTATCCCTACCTTGAGGAAGGAGTGAATTCCATCTTGTGTAGCTGAATTCCTAGCTCCCAAATCAGACGAATCCCCAAAATGGTAGGTTTGAATCAGCGACCTAGCCGCTCGCACCCATACAAATCAAAGAACCGCCTTCAATGGCAGGAGTTTCCAACTCACTCAGGATTGAGGACATGTTACCTATGGTCATCCTAGTGAAGTGAAGTCTTTGTCATGAATGGTGTTATATAACGAGACATTAACACTTCGTGGTCAGGTCTTATACAAACTCTTTGTATAGGACGCCCCCGCTCGCATGTCCCCTATACAAATGATCAGGATCAGACCATCTGTGACAAGTCATAACACTTGTGACCATTCCACAAAGTGGGCCGCATCCGTAGCGTTACCAGGATAAGGTTTCCCTCCTATATCCATATACTACAGACCATTTTGGTTATCACTCAAGACACGATCCACTTGTATGTCACCACATACATGCTTAAGATACATATAGATAACCAGAGATTTTATGTTTATTGGTTTGAAATAAAGCAAATAAAACATGCAACTGAGCATAAAACAAGATGTGAAGTAAATATCATATATTAACAACACAGGTGTTCGTATATACTGTTTACAAACTAAAGAACATGAGACTTTAGGGCATCGACCCCAATAATCTCCACCTTGTCCTAAAACGAAGTGGGGTGTACAAAAAACTTTGTACAAAACAATAAACTAGGGCACATAAAAGCCCAGTACAATAAAATCTCCCACTTACCCTAGTTCAGCCGTGGGTGATCCTGTAGACCCATGCTCCCTAGGTGACCCTCAAACACGGTAGCCGTGAGAGACTTCGTAAACGGGTTAGCAACATTGTGCTCCAAAGCGATCTACGTTACGATCACGTCCCCTCGATGCACTATCTCGTGGATCAGATGATATTTTCCTTCTATGTGTTTACCGCGCCAGTGACTCCTTGGCTCCTTGGAGTTCGCCACCGCCCCACTATTATCACAATAAAGGGTAATGGGCCTAGAAATATCTGGAACAACTTCCAGGTCTGTCAAGAACTTCCTGAGCCAGACAGCCTCTTTAACAACTTCATAAGCCGCTACGTATTTCGCCTCCATAGTGGAGTCAGCGATGCACCCCTGCTTAGTACTTTTCCACACTACAGCTCCTCCGTTAAGAGTAAAGACTGACCCTGCTGTGGACTTGCAAGAGTCCTTATCAGTCTGAAAATCAGAATCTTTGTATCCTATAAGGATCAAATCCCTGGAACCATACACGAGCATGTAGTCCCTCATTCTCCGAAGATACTTGAGAATGTTCTTCACTGCGGTCCAATGACCCTGGCCTGGGTTAGACTGATACCTACTGGCTATGCCCATAGCATAGCAGATGTCTAGATGAGTACAGAGCATCGCGTACATCAAACTGCCAACGGCAGACGCATATGAAGTCCTGCATCGAGTACTTGAGCAACATCTTGTCAATGTACGATGACTGAGACAGTGCTAGCACTTTGTTCTTGCAATCCCGAAAGATCTGTATACCTAGAAAAAACTAAGCCTCTCCCAAATCTTTCATTTGGAATTGGGTCACTAGCCAGTTCTTAACTACAGTCAGTAGACCTACATCATTCCCAATGAGTAGGATATCATCTACATACAACTAAGAAGACTACTGAACCGTTGATGATCTTCTTGGATACAAGGTTCATAAACGTTTTGGTCAAAGCCATACGACTTGATCGCAACATCAAATCATATGTTCCAAGATCGAGACGCATGTTTCAGTCCATAAAAGGACTGATTTAGTTTACAAACCTTTCGCTCTTGACCTTGGGCTATGAATCCCTCGGGCTACACCATATAAATGGTTTCCTCAAGATTGCCATTCAGAAAGGCCGTCTTGACATCCATTTGCTAGTTCTCATAATTATACTAAACTGCAATGGACAAGAGGATGCAGATCGTCTTTAACATGGCAACAGGCGAGAAAGTCTCCTCATAGTCGAATTCCTCTACCTGGGTATAACCCTTTGCCACAAGTCGAGCCTTGAAGGTCTGTACCTTCCCATCAACACCCTGTTTGTGCTTGTAGATCCATTTACAACCTATAGGGCGAACCTCTTCAGGTGGATCTACAAGATCCCATACTGATTTGAAGTACATCGACTCCATCTCGAGATCCATGGCCTTGACCCATTCATCCCGGTCATCCTCCATTGCCTTCTTATAAGACAAGGATCCTCAACGTCGCCATCTGCTACCATAGCAAGGATTTTCATGAAACCCAGATAGTGAACGAGTGGGTTCGCAACCCTCCTACTACGTTGAGATTCCCTCAATTCTTGAGGTGGAACCGACCTACTGGATGAATCCGATCAACAACTCTTGTTGAAGTTTCAGTAGTTTCATTGGAAAGCTCACACAACACGACTTTGCTTCGTGGACTGTGCCCTCTTATATGTTTCTCCTCAAGGAAAGTAGCATTTGTTGAAACAAACACCCTATTTTCCGTTTGATCATAAATGAAACTTCTTAGGATTAGCCTCAAGCACATGTGCAGGACAACCCCAAATGCGAAAATGACATAAACTAGCTTTACGCCTATTCCAACACTCTAGAGGTGTTCTTGCAACACTCTTGGAAGGAACACAGTTGAGTATGTACACCGTCGTCTCCACTGCAAAACCCAAAAACGAGTCCTGTAAGAAAGCGTAACTCATCATCGAGCGAACCATGTTAATAAGGTTTTATTTCTCCTCTCCGCTACACCATTCTGTTGAGGTGTACTCGACATTGAGATTTGGGAATCGATTCCATATTCTATAAAATAGTCCTGGAATGCGGAGTCCAAAAACTCTCCACCTAGATCTGATCGAAGTGTTTTAATCCGTCTATCTAATGCGTCTACAACTTCAGCCTTGAACTCTTTGAACTTTTCAAAGGTTTCAGACTTCCGTTGCAAAAGATACACATGCCCGTACCTAGAGTAATCATCAATGAAAGTGATAAAATACTCATAGCCACCTCGGGCTCGCACATTCATAGGACCACAAAGGTCAAAATGTACTAACTCAAGAGGCTCCTTGGCTCTAAAACCTTTTCCAGTAAAAGGTCGTTTAGTCATCTTACCCTCAAGGCAAGATTCGCACCGATAAAGAATTTTCCTCTAACTCACTTAGAAGTCCATTCTTCACCAATCGCTTAATCCTATTGAGATTGATGTGCTCTAAACGTAGATGCCAAAGTTGGGCATTTTATTTTGGAGAAATTCGTCGACGTTTTGACTGAGTTACAACAGTTCTGAACATTTCAGTATTATGGAAGGAATTAATGGCTAACAGCCTTAGCACATATAAATTCGATTCCAAATTTTCTGTGCAAATAAAAACACCATCTTTATGAATAAACGTTTACCCGAATTAAAAGAAACAGTGTATTTATATTGCAATAAACACTTTACAAAAATAAGATTTCTTTTTAGTTCAGGAACAATATATACATAATTTAAAATTAGAAACCTATTCTGTAAAGCTAACTGGAGTCCTCCCACTGCCACAACTGAGACGACGTGCCTGGTCCCTACTCACATCGTCATCTCACCAGCCTCTAGATGTCGCCAAGATCTAATCCCCTAAAAAGAAGAACAAACATTATTAGTGACGTCTGAATCAATTATCCAGGCAGAATCATCATTCTCCACTAAACAAGTTTCGAGCACAAGTAAATCACATTTACCTTTATCCGCCTTGGCCTTAGCCTTGGCAGCTTTCTTCCCCTTCAGATACCGAGGACAGCTCCTCTTCTAATGTCCATCTTGGTTGCAATGGAAACACTTTCCCTTAGCAACTGGTGGACGCCTCCTCGGGGCGACAAGCGGTGGGTTAGCAGGAGCCTTCCCTTTTCCCTTACCACTCTTCTTCTTTTTCCCCTTTGAAGAGTTAGAAGTAGAAGGTGCAGACTTCGTTCTTGAGGTCGAACCTCTATGGAACGTCCTTGAGGATGAAGCAACATTTGCCTCACTCTTCTGCCTCTCCTTACTTTTCAGTAAAGATTGGTATGTCTGCAACTCGTTGAGGAGAGTTGTAAGGTTATATTTCACTTTGTTAAGAACCACATTGCTAACAAAGTGCAGGAAGCTCTCCGGCAAAGAATGCAAGATTATGCTAACCTGGCTGCCCTCATCGATGGTAGGCCCGTTCAACTCCGCCACATTGAAGTGGACCATCATGTTTAGCACATGTTCACAAATAGAGGTTCTTTCTTTCATTTTGAAGTTGAATATGTATTTAAGAGCCTCATACATAAGCTGTTCAGACGGTTGTCCAAACATCCCCCGCAGGGACTCCATGATCTCACAGGCTGACCATAGGCTTATGCTTCGTGGCCAAGACGTCAGAAAGTCTTGCCAAGTTATAGGCTCGGGCCTTCTCATTCGCCTTTGTCCATCGCTCGTATGCCTCCCGAACATTTCGAGCGGCATTTGGAGCTAGAATAGGAAGACAAGCCTTCGTGAGAGCAAACATGAGATCCTTGATGATTAGGATCGTCGTGATCATGTGTTTCCATGTTGAAAAATTGTCGCTAGTTAATTTTTTGGTGCTTAACAATGATAAGGTGGCATTAGCCATTTGAAAAAGTTGCTGAAAAAATGAACAAAAAATTAGATTTTGCTAAACCACTTTTAAACCAATTAGTTTCGCAAAACAGTTTCAAGTACCCTAAGTTATAGACTTCTATTTTGCAATGATGCCGAAGTGAGTCAGGAAAAACGCCACGGTGGGGTGATCAGTTGTCCCTTCATTGGGATGAGACATTCTCAACCATTAGGTAGAACCAACTCTTGGAACTGAACCTAACAACCACCATTTTTCGGTCCAGAATCGTTAACCTTTAACTATTCCGTGTAAGTGTAACCCCTCGTTTTCAGTGCTAGAGTCCTGCCTTAATATGCTTACTGTAGGGAAAAGATAGATTAAGACAAGAGATTAAGTTACCTTATCCTCGTACAGAAGATCAAATAAAGAAATGCGTAAAACTGTCATCCTTTAGGGGGACACTCCCAGGGTTCCTCGAGGCGATGGCAGAAACTTTATTCAACCTAACAAGGGAGACCAAGGGATATGCTGTCGCACTTCCCACTCCCATTTACTATGAACATTCTCTCCATCCACCTTGATGTTGACCTACCCAAACACCATCAGTTGGGGGGACATGCCAAAAGTGCCACGAGGCCGAGGGTAGATCTCATGGTGTGGACTTTAGGAGAAAAGTGAAGGGTTTAAGTGAAGCATTTGATGCCCTAAGTACCTCCCACTGAATGTTCTACCTAGGGATTCATTAACTTAGACAATCTAGCTACTGATTTTAGTCTAAGTGGTTTTTTTAAACTCTGCTAATAAACAACGTTTGTTTATGAAATATGAACAAGTTCATGTAGTCACATTTAAACACTTTAATGGACTGTTCTTAACTTGCATGCATACATCAAATCTATCTAATTCACCTTTCCTGGTTAGTTCCCAGGTAGGGGTGTTATGTTTCCATCAACTTAAATACCCCAGCCTAGATAGAACCCGCCTTAGACAAAAAGTCCCTTATAGATAGATTCGCTACACTTTAACCTTCTATTAGCCAATTCAATCTTATTAAACTGATTAAAAGATTAAAGCCTTAGGGTTGTTAATCATATTAGAACCGTGATCTTAGGTCTATGTGATCCAAGTTTTAAAAATTTTAAAACCATGAATTAAACCTAAGTGAGCATGCATGTCTTTCTTATTTCTTTTAGTTTTAATTTCTCTTTAACTCTTAAAAAGAAACAACTAAAAAACATTGCGCATAATGAGGCATTTATAACATTTATAAAGTAACCTATGTGTCATGCTTCAGGCAATGTTCGGTCATTACTATATAACTTTTATATTATGCATAATAACCAAGCAAACATGCTATCATTCACCCTTATACTATAACAATTATAATATAAAGATGATGCATGTCAATGCTTTTTATGCATGCATAAATATAACTCTTATATTATATGATGCATGAGCATGCTCTTACATAATTAAAATCATGCTTCTCTAAATTATAACAATTACAATAAAGAGATGATGCATGATCATTGCATAACCTAAGGTGGGATTTACTATATGTGCATACTATATGACATATAAAACATACATCGAATGTATTAAACAAAGAGATTAATGGACCGGGATGAGCCTTTAAACCAAAAAATCGGAATGAAAAACCCTATCTATTACATTTTTCATCGAGAAAACCGGTTCACAGGTGAACCAAGTCTTGAACCGCCAGGAGGTCTTCATCGTGTAGCAAACTCTAACAGGTAGACGATCGTTCAGTGCGCACTAGATAATAGGAACAATAACAAACGATCGCGTAGACGAAGACGAGGCTGCGAAGCCTGATCGTCCAAGTGATCGTGTAGCACGACGACAGGTAAACGATTTAATATGAGTTACGAAGCAATCATTCCGTCAGTTACTAAGCGATGAAGCTTACTGACCTAAATGATCGTCTAGCACGCTTTAAACAATACGCGAGCGTCTCATCGTCTAACCGATGTGTGCAACTTGGTAAACCATTTACCTTACGATGCTAAGTGATTGTTTAGTCAATTACTAAGTGATGAAGTTTGTTGACCTAAATGATCATTTAGCGCGCGTGCGTATTAAATGATACTCAGCGATCGTGTGCCCGATCATCAACCCAGTACGACCAACTCTTGATTGCATACCCCACCATTTAACCGATGCATTCAACCGCAATCGCACACTCCTTCATCTTCACGATGGACAACGATCGTATAGAACCTCTTCTGCATGATGCGATGAACCCTAGATCATCTTCTTCCTATAAGAGCCGCAACCTTTACCCAAAACTTCGACGAACGACTTAAGACTTCAAACATTTTGAATACAGACTCGATTACAATTATTTATGCCAAAAAACACAGGGGCCTTTACAAACAACTGCAAATGTAAAAGGAATTAAACAAACCGAGGAAATTCATCCCGAAAACATCCATTAATCTGGCACATCCACAGTAGAATTAACATTTAAAACAACGTAAAAATGCACCCACCATGAATGTATACGCTATTTCGTTGCAACAGATGAAATCGGAGTATCAGAAACCTGGCTCATACCAGATGAAGACACTCTTCGAACGTCTGAACCCTAAGAACTGAAACATAAACGACATACATTCAACACATACAGTTATGCATATAATCTAATTATCGGCATGCTCAGAATACAATAAAAATCATGGAAATGGTTCATACCAGATGAAGACATTCTTCGAACGTCTGAACCCTAATCAGCTTAAACCTCCAACGGATCTACCAGCACCCGACGAGTATGTCAACTGCAATAGCACAATCAGAAAGTACACGAATACTGCAGCGGGGACGACACCCCCACAAGAGATACCCGGGTATCCTCGGCGTCAAAAACCCAAAGAGTGGGCTTTGGTGAGTTTGATAGAGTACAGAGGAGAAGGCGTCGTGTAGACGATAAGCAAGTGGGAGATGAAACTCTGCTACCATATAGCGAAAATGCTTATCGTATAGTAGAACTACACGATCGTGTATAAAAGATTGAACGATCATTTAGGAAAAATGTATACGATCGTTTAGAGAAAATGTGAGGTAAACAATCGTTTAGATGGACAAGCTTCTATCGTATAGGCTCTCGCGATCGCTTTCACGAATTCTTTTGGGTGCGGACGATAATACGAATGCACAAATGATAAAAATGAAAACGATTTTCATTTTAATCCGTCGGTTACCATTGCCATCGCAACCCACTTCCCACGTCCAAATGTGGATAAATTCGTTAATTATCAAATAATTAATCAATTAATTTAATTAATAAATATAATCATATTATATTTATATCCTATAGTTTGATATCATATATCTACTATAATAATTTCTCCTCTACTTGATATAAATCATATTTATATCTAATTTCCTCCAAAATAATGTATCTCATACATTTAGCCCATTATATCATATATAATTAACAAGTCCAATTATATCATATATAATTGAACTTTCTCTTGTCAATTTGAACATTTCAAATTAACCCAAACATTGGTACTTGACTTTATCCAAGCTACCCAGGTGACCTAATGGACCTGTGGCTCGAAACTCCAACAATACATGAATAGTTGACTAAACTCTTTAGCCACGAGATCCACCATCCGTTAACTGTCAGTGATTCCACTAAAGTCCAACAGCTAAACTCTTCTTACCACAGATATATTTCTGTGTACATCGGATATAATCAATCATGAGTATGATGACCCTTCACAGATGCTCGTAAGTACATCTGGGCCAATTTACCGTTTTGTTCCTGTAGTTACATCTCACTCTTTAAGTACCACTGATTCCTCTAATGAAGAATACAACATAGTCCAACTATATGTGAACACCTCTCGGTCCAAGAGAAGGTGTGTGGCACCACATCATTCAAGCCCCGGAATCAGCCCTTAAGGGAGCCATTTATCTACTTACCCCTGCCTTGGGGAATGAGTGAATTCCATCTTGTGTAGCTGAGTTCCCAGCTCCCAAATCAGACAAATCCCCAAAATGGTAGGTTTGAATCGGCGACCTGGTCACTTGCACCCATACAAATCAAAAGAATGGTAGGAGTTCCAAACTCACTCAGGATTGAGGTTATGTTACCTATGGTCATCCTAGTGAAGTGAAGTCTCTGTCATGAACGGTGTTATATAATGAGACATTAACACTTCGTGGTCAGGTCTTATACAAACTCTTTATATAGGACGCCCTCGCTCGCATCTCCTCAACACGAATGATCAGGATTAAACTATCTATGACAAGTCATAACACTTGTGACCATTCCACAAAGCGGGTCGCATCCGTAGTGTTACCAGGATAAGGTTTCCCTTCTTTATCCATTTGCTACAGACCATTTTGGTTATCACTCAAGACATGATCAACTTGTATGTCACCACATACATGTTTGAGTTACATACAGATAACCAAGGATTTTATGTTTATTGGTTTGTGGAAAAGCAAATAAAACAAATAACTGAGCAAAATACAAGATGTGAAGTAAATATCTTATATTAACAACACAGGTGTTCGTATATACTGTTTACAAACTACAGGATACGAGACTTTAGGAAATCAACCCCAATAGTATAAACCCTACTGAGTTTTCTGGTAAGCCCAGGGTCGAACTCAGGGACTAAGGAAAACAATATACGGTAGTAACTTTTAGATCACTTTGCGATAACAATAAATCAAGAGTTGGTTGGTTTGTTATTTACAGTATAAAAAGTATGTAGTGGATTTGAGAAAAGAGTAATTATGCGATAGATACACTGAGTATGCGGAGGAACGAGTTGAGAAGGTCTTTAGCTAGTGTTTCCCGAGAATGCGTTCAAGCTATGCGATCATGCTACACTCATGTGACTGCAACTCATTTTCCAATGCAAATGCAATGACTCCTAATTTTAGGACGCATGCGATGAATGCGATAATATCAATAGAGCATATTCCTAAGTCTCTACTTCTTGCCTATGCGATGATGCAAGATGCACATAAGGACAAGGTGACCGTATACAATCATAACCTATCTCTAAGATGCATGCGAAGCATTAATAGCAAACAGAGCTTATTCCTAAGCTTCTATCTCTTGATTATGCGGTTCTAATCTGACTCTCCCGAGCCTAGATTCTAATCTGACTTTTCTAATCCTAGATTTTATCCTTAGACTACCCTCTTGAGTATCTCTAATGAACGAATGACGCATACATAATACAAGATAATCACATAAAACGAAGATCCCAGGTTATGTTAGCTAAGTGTTTCTCAACCCATTCGACAGATTTAACTTCATGCATATTGTACAGAGAGTGAACAGATATAAAGATACAATTTCCATTTATATAAATATGTTTAGAGTACAAAATGATAATAGAAAATAAGGGTAGAGAGCATGGTAGCAATTCCTTGCTTCCCAAGGCTTTTACACTATTATCTCTATTTTACTCAAAAGATGTTCTTGCTTCCACAAGAGTTGGTACCCTCTCTGATCTTGACGCTTCTGGCACTCTTCCAAGTTCACCGAAACGATCTCTCGGTATAATCTCCCTTCGCTCGCTTCTGCCTTCTAAGTAAAAGAAAACTATGAACAAGGCTACTTCTATCTAAAGGGGAAAATTTATCTAATTGAACGAACTCCTTCACTGAAGGTGGCTTTCGTTATTTATAAAGCTTCGGGGTGAAAGGCTTCTTCTCTCTTATGATTGCACTGATGGTATGGCATGAATTCTCTGTCTGATGCACCGAATATTTGTCACCGAAAAGTTGAGTATACTTGCTACAGTAGGTCGTTAACGGCTTGTCAACTTAATTTGGAATCGATCGTCATTAGCTTTCTGTTCCATCGTGATTTATTACGCTTTTCACTCAGATGCGTCCACCGTGATGTGTCGACTTTATGTGGAAACCTTCTTGAGAAGATATTCGCGAGCGCAAATGATCGCATAACCTTGCGTCAAGGCAATCTCTTAATGCGCTTGGACGTTAATTTCTTTGGATCGCATTTCCGTCTTGCATCAATGCATTTTCTGCACAAAAATATATAAGTTAGCTGTTTTAATGCGATAGATGCATGCGATCGCAATGTTGTGAACTTAATGCTTTTGGACACCATATTGTATATTTTTATCATCGCAATTCTGCATTTTTTTGTAACTTTGCGTTGTAATAACGTGCATTTCTGCCCGTTATCACACCCCCATATTTAAACAATGCTTGTTCTCAAGCATAAGTTAAAGATTTTCTTTAGAAAGTCGATCACCTTCTCTTTCCTAGATTCCTCAAAGATGCCTTATTCAAATCTTATACACCAAAATTTCCTTAATTCTTATCCAGGTCTTTTCTTAAAATATTTCTAAAATTTAGGAACCGCAAGTCTAACCTTCAAAAATACTTTTACTAGATTCCAGGGCATCGCATGATTTATTTCATAAAAAAACTTTTTCACTAGGGTATTTTCAAATGATTTTTTTTATCCTTGCGTATTTTAGACATTTTTTTTCTATGACCTTGCGCTGATCCAAGTGCCAAGCCTTCGTTTTGGCTTGCCCCCATGTGTGTCATACGGACATTCAACTACGAGCAAGGCGCTCTTTCTCAGTCTGAACTCATGCCTATTTGGCAATGAAGTTGCAATCATTTATTTATGCGTTGATCACGATTCCTACCTTCGTTTTGGCTTGCCCCCATGGGTGTCATGCAGACATCCAACTATGAGTAGGATCCGATCGCAACATTATGAATTTTAATTTTTTTTTTGTAAGGCTAAAAATAGCAAGGTCAAAAAATGAATACCGCACCCCCAAATTTAAAATGCAGCAATGTCCTCATTGCTAAGAGATTGAAAGAAGTCATGTGATGCTCTTATGAAGTTTCGTAAAGGGTCAGTTTGAAAGAAAGCTAGCAGACCACTAACTTCTAGAAATATTTCATGAGGTGACTGTTCTAAAATTAAGTTGACTCTAGTATATACAAAAAAAAAATAGAAGCATGTGTTTCATCATTGAAATCATAATTGGCAAAGAGAAATAATGCAGTAACTTACTAAATTAATCAATGTTAAATGATTGTGCCAACCAAAGAAGATGCGGTGATAACATTTTCAAAATTAAAATGTGATGCGATAGTGATAAATTTGGAATAAAGTCAAGGAAAGATACAACCCCCAAATTTGCGTTGTCACTCGCATTAGTTATGGACGCATCCTACTTTGCGGCAATCTGCTTTCTTTTGATTGCGGTGACGAAATAAAGTATTTGAGAAGGTCAAATACAAAAACCAAGTTAACAAAATCGTTTACCACGATCGCTCTACACGATCGCATTATTTTTTTAAAAAAAACAAATATACGATAACAGTTAAAAGATAGGTAATGAAAGTTCATGAAGCATTGGTATAAAAAGGATATTTCAAAAGGAATGCGTCCCTGATGAGTTTGTGTCACATAGTAACACAGGGACTGCTTATTTCAGGCTGGACTTTTTATGTCCACGGTGGCTTTTTCTTCTTTTCTTGGTTCTCTAGGATTTTGACTGCCTTAATCCGGAGCTTTTCCTTGTTGACATTCATTACGATTTTCCTCTTACGCACATCAATTTAAGCACGACCGATCGAAAGGAATGGTTGTCCTAGTATGATGGGCGCATTTTCATCCGCTTTATAATCCAAAATGATTAAGTTTACCGGTAAGATGAATTTTTCAATTGAGATTGCAGTATCTTTCAACTCTCCCTCGGGATGTATTCGGGATCTATCCGCAAGTAGGAGAGTCTCCGTCGTGGGTGTGAGTTTACCCATATTCAATCGTTTGAAGATTGATAGCGGCATTAAGTTTATACTTGCCCCAAGATCGCATAGTGCTTGGCTACTGTAGACCCCTCTCATGGAGCATGGTATCGTGAAGATTCCTGGGTCGCACATTTTTTGTGGGATCGTTGTATTTTGCGTTACTACCTCTGTAGCGATCTTATCTTCATCATTTTGTTTCTTTTTCAATCTTTGCGGAAATGGTGGTAGCTGGACTTCTTCTATCTCATGTTCTAGAGGCTTGAAGATGGACGCAACTTCTGGGTTCATCTTCTCGGGCTCTTTTGAATCATATGTCAATGGGTCCTCGATTGTTACTGCATTCAAGTTGGTCGTGATGGGTTCCTCCCCTACTTCCGTTGTCATTTTTTCACTTAGCAAGGAGACTGCTAAGCATTGTTCCTTTCCTGTACCCCCAGAGTTGCGAAGGAGCTCAGTTGAGCTCGACAATGCTCATTCCGGTCTTTTTTTTAGTTCACCCGCAATCTGTCCTAGTTGAATTCGAGATTTCGGATGGACGTTACTTTATTCTGAAGCACTGATTCGTTCTTCTCAATGTACTGCTTCAGTAAGCTCTCTAAGGATGAAGATTGCAGTGCCTGCGATCTGCTAGCTTGGTTATACGTTGGACCGTTGGTTCACGGGAAAAATTCGGGTGACCCTTCTTTTTGCGCCACTGGTTGAAAGCTTTGTTGTTGATTTTTCCAAGTGAAATTGGGGTGGTTTCTCCACTCGGGGTTGTACGTGTCGGAATAAGGGTTGTTCTTGATGAAACATACTGATTGCGGATTTCCCAGGCATTCTTCCATCGGATGTGCTTCTCCACATATGACACAACTTGTGGTCGTTTGAGAAATTGCGTTGACCTGCCATTTTTTCGCTCCCGTGCTATTAATTGCGATGCCTTGTATCAAACTCATCATCGCAGTCAACTCTATATCTATAAAATGGAACTTGCTTATCTATATCTGTTCACTCTCTTAAAAGCACGCATGAGTAGCTAAATCTATTGAATGGGTTGAGAAGAACTAAGCTAACATGACCTAGGATCTTCATTGCATGCGGTTATCTTGTCTTATGTTGTGCCCAACACCCTTTTAGAACTACTCGAGAGAGAGTCTAAAGAAAGAACATAAGACCTGAGAGAGCTAGGTTAGAATTTAGACTCGAGAGAGCAAGATTAGATCTGCATAAGTGAGAGATAAGGACTTAGAGATAAGTTCGGTTTGCCAGCATGCATCGCATGCATCCTAGAGATAGATAATGATATTATGCGGTCGCCTTGTTTGTGTATGTGTCATTTGTCATTGCATAAATAAGAATAGAGGCTTATGTGTAGGTCCTATAGACTTATCGCATATATCGCGTGCGTTCTAGAACTAGAAGCCATAGCAATTGCATTGAGAGATGATTTGCTATTGTATGTGTGTTGCATGATTGCCTAACATGAACGCATCCTAGGAAGTGTTAGCCGAACCCCTTCTTAACCCGCTCACCGAATATATATCACATCTTTCGTATTATCAACTATTGTCTTAACTTCGCCACATACTTTTTATTACCGCAAACAACAACCCAAAAACAACTCTTTGATTATTGGTTACCACGAAGACTTCTTAAAAATATCACCGCATACCTTTTTCCTTAGTCTCTGAGTTCGACCCTGGACTTGCCAGAAAACTCAGTAGGATTTATACTTGGATTCTGCTGAGAAAACTTGTTGCACAACGCATTCTCATCGCTACAATTCATTTCATAAAATCACCGCACAAAATAACGCATCAAGTTTTTGGCACCATTGCCGGGGACTTCGACAATTCACTGTGCTAACGGTAATTTTTCTGATTTCTTTGCAGTTCTCAATCTCTGTCGAATTACGACCCGGAGATTGAGAGGACGTTCAGACGAAGATTGAGAGATAGCCGCCAACAACAACAACCAAATGAAGACGACATGGCGGAGCAACCTGGAAATGAAGCACCAAATGAAAACAATGTCATGGCAAATCCAATCCTACTGGCAAACGATCGTAATAGGCCCATTCAAGACTATGCATCCCCAAACTTCTACAATTTCTCCCCAGGAATCATGAGGCCTGTTCTTGATGGATCCCGATTCGAAATGAAACCGGTGATGTTGTAGATGATCCAGACTGCTGGGCAATTTGGAGGAAGGCATGGCAAGGACCCGCATGCCCACCTCCGGAGCTTCATAGAAATCTGCAACACTTTTATGTTCCCGAATATCTCTACCGAAGAAGTTTGACTAACTTTGTTTCCATTTTCTCTGTGTGATCAGGCACGAAAATGGGCATACTCTCTCGAATCAGGGGAGATTACTTCTTGGGAACAAGTTATAGAGAAGTTTATGAAGAAATATTTCCCGACAACTGAGAATGCCAAGAGAAGAAATTAATAACCAATTTTGAAAAGGACATGGACGAATCGCTCAACGATGCTTGGGCGAGGTTTAAGAGGCTGGTAAGGGACTGTCCACACAACGGATTACCAGACTGCTTTCAAATGGAGATATTTTATCACAGATTAAATCCTGCTTCGTAGACTGCTACCAATGCAACAGCTGCTGGAGGTCTGCTAGAGAAAACATATGACGAGGCCAAGAGCATTCTTGATCGCATCTCTAAAAATCACAAGGGCTAGAGAGAGAGCGATCAGAGATTGAGAATAAAGGATAATGACGCAAACCATGGTGCTATCGCATCACTTCAGAGTCAGATTACTTCGATGATGAACTTGATACAGGGAATCGCAATGAATAGCCCAACACCGTATAGTGGGCAAGTGAACACAATCAATCAGACTGTCGCAAGGTGTGCGACTTGCAGTGAAGGACACGCAATGGAGGAATGCCCGTAAAACCTATAACCTATTTATTTTATGAAGAATAATCCATTCTCTAATACGTACAACCCTGGGTGGAGAAACTACCCCATCTTTGCATGGAAAAATCAGTAGCAATATTTCCAATCAGTGGCGCAAAAAGAAGGGCCACCTGGATTTTTCTCGCGAAATAATGGTCAGACGAGCAATCAAGCCAGTAGCTCGCAAACGCCGCAATCTTCCTCTTTGGAAAGTTTGTAGAAGCAATATATTGAGAAGAACGAAATTGTGCTTCAAAATCAGGCGATGTCTATCCGCAACCTGGAACTACAAATGGGCTGGGTTGCAAGCGAGCTCAAGAATAGACCGCAAGGGGCCCTGCCGAGTTCAACGGAACTCCCACGTAACCCATGGGGTATAGGTAAAAAGCAATGTGAAGTCGTGACATTGCGGAGTGGAAAGACTGTGGTAGGGGAAAAAAAGAAGCCCAGCCGGACTGCTCCAATTGCGCTGGAACCTGAGATTGCGATGACTCGAGAAGAAGAAGGAGAAAAAGAAGCGATAGAGCTAGAGATTGCGTCTACCTCAAAGCCAAAAGAATAGGGGATCGTGAGAGTACAATTGCAACCTTTCCCACAGAGACTCAGAAAGAAGAAGAACAACGAGGTATAGTACCAACGCTTCATGACTATGTTAAAATAATTGCATATTAATATTCCGTTCACTGAAGCGATTGAGAAGATGCCCGTATATGCGAAGTTTCCAAAGGATATAGTGACCAAGAAGAGAGACACTAGTAAGTTTTCCACGGTGGTGTTGACGCAGAGCTCGAAATCTATAATCCCACCGAAGATGCGTGATCTTAGAAGTTTTACTATACCTTGCTCCATTGGAGGATTGTACATCGGGCAAGCGTTGTGTGATCTTAGAGACAGCATCACCTTGATGCCTCTGTCAATTTTTAAGCAGCTGAATGTGGAGTACTTGCACCCACAACAGTGACTCTCTAAATAGCTGATAGATCTTTGGTGTATCCAAAGAGGGAGGTGAAGGACGTGCTGGTTACTATCGACAAATTTATATTGCCAGCAGACTTCATCATCTTGGACTACGAAGCCAACAAGGATGTGCCCATCATCTTGGGGCGACCATTTTTATCAACCTGACGTGCCCAGATTGATGTGCACAAAGGAGAGATCACCTTGAGCGTGAATGGACAGAAGCTCAAGTTTGACATTATCTGTGCCATGAAGTATCCTGACAAAGAAGACCTAAATGAATCTGATGACGAACAGAGTTTGAATGAATAAGAGAAGCCTAAAGACGAAAACGAAGATAAGGATGTGATCGCATCCATTGTTGCATGCAATGCGATCATAGAAAAAACAAACAAGGAAGATAATATGATCGTAACCCAAGAAGAAGAGCCGACAGTAAATGAAGAAAGAAAAACAACGTAACCTTCCTTAAAACAACCATTAGTAATAGAGCTTAATACCCTACCAAACCACCTAAAGTATGCGTTTATAGGGCAGAATGACAAGTTATCGGTAATCATTTCCTCTGAACTTAATGAAGACCAAGAGAATGCGCTGCTGAGCATTCTGAGAAAATATGTGCGAGTGATTGGATGGACGCTCGTAAACATTTGAAGAATTAGCCCCGCATACTATATGCATAGAATTTGTCTCGAAGAAAACCACAAAGGATCGATCGAACATCAGCGTAGACTCAACCCTGCGATGAAAGAGGTCGTAAAGAAGGAGATAATCAATTGGTTAGATGTGTCATCATCTATCCGATAGCAGATAGCATGTGGGTCAGCCCCGTGCAGTGCGTGTCGAAAAAAGGTGGGATGACGGTAGTCCCTAACGCAAATAACGAGCTGATACCGCAAAGGACCGTCACTGGATGGCGTATTTGCATGGACTACCGCAAGCTAAATGCGGCAACGAAGAAAGATCATTTCCCTTTATCTTTCATTGACCAAATGCTGGATCGTCTAGCTAGAAATGAATTTTACTGCTTTTTGGATGGGTATACCGGTTATAATCAGATCATGATTGCTCCCGAAGATCAGGACAAGACCACATTCACCTGCCCGTATAGATCTTTCGCTTTTCGCCACATGCCGTTCGGCCTCTGTAATGCACCGAGCACTTTTCAAAGGTGCATGATGGCCATCTTTTTAGAATATCTCAAAGACTCCGTAGAAATATTCATGGACGACTTCTCTGTATATGGGCACACATATGAAGTCTGTCTTGCCAACTTAGAGAAGATATTGAAGAGATGTGAAGAGACGAACCTCGTACTTAACTGGGAGAAATGTCATTTTATGGTGAAGGAGGGCATTGTGCTGGGGCATAAGGTATCTAGGGACGGGTTGAAGGTGGACAAGGAAAAAATTGAAGCAATTGAAAAACTACCACCTCCAACAAGTGTAAAGGCTATAAGAAGTTTCTTGGGGCATGCCGGATTTTACAGACGTTTTGTCAAGGACTTTTCAAAAATAGCACAACCGCTGAGTGCGTTGATGAAGACCGATAGAAAATTTGAATTCGATGACAATTGCCTCAATGCATTCAGGATTTTGAAGAATGCATTGACGACCGTGCCCGTGTTAATCATACCAGATTGGACACTTCCCTTTAAATTAATGTGCGATGCGAGCAAGTATGCGATGGGAGTAGTGCTGGCACAGAAGAGAAAAACAATACTACATCCCATCGCATATGCGAGTAAGATTTTGAATCCTACTCAAACTAATTACACCACCACAGAAAAAGAGCTACTTGCGGTAATTTTTGCGTTGGAGAAATTTAGAGCATATTTGCTAGGAACAAAAGTACCCATCCACACTGACCACTCGCGATAAAATATTTAATGAAGAAAGACGCAAAGCCGTGGTTGATTAGATGGGTTCTCCTCCTTCAGGAATTCAATATAGAAATATTTGAACGCAAGCGGACGGAGAACCAAGTTACGTATCACTTATCCAGATTGGAAAATCCAGAGGTTGACCGCAATCAGTCAGAGGTGAGTGCGGTGTTCCTAGACGAGCAGCTATTTCATATTGAACAATTGGCATGGTACGCAGACGTGGTAAATTATCTGATTTACGAGCAATTTTTCGAAGATTACACCGATCACCAAAAGAGGCGGCTCAGGCATGAATGCAGATCATATTTTTGGGATGAGCCAAATGTATATAAGAAGGGGGCAGACCAGATTCTGCGACTATGTGTACCGAATGCTGCTCAACAACGCATATTATCGCAATGTCATGCTTCACCATATGGCGAGCACTTTGGAGGACAGCGCACCACAGCTAAAGTATTACAAAGTGGATACTATTGGCCAACACTGTTAAAGGATGCAAATGACTAAGTGATGAAGTGTGACCGGTGACAGCGCACGGGTAACATTTCGTGAAAACATGCGATGCCTATGAACACCATTTTGGAACAAGAGTTGTTCGACGTCTGGGGCATTGATTTCATGGGACCATTCCCACCATCGAATGGTCAAAACTATATTTTGCTAGCAGTCGACTACGTGTCCAAGTGAGTAGAAGCAGTGGCATGCGTCGTAAGCGATGCGGTGGTAGTCTCTAAATTCCTGAAGAAAAATATTTTCACTCATTTTGGCTTTCCACGTGCCATAATAAGTGACGAAGGCCCCCACTTTGTCAATCACACTATCAAAGAATTGCTGCGCAAATATAATATCTTCCATAAAGTGGCTACCGTATACCATTCGCAGATGAATGGTCAGGCCAAAGTGTCCAACCGAGAGATCAAGCTGGTACTGGAGAAGGTGGTAAAGCCTTTACGAAAGGATTGGGAAACAAAGCTGGACGATGTGTTGTGGGATTACCAGACTGCTTATAAGACACCCATAAGTATGTCCTTGTATGCGTTGGTATTTGGTAAAGCATGTCATTTACCACTAGAGCTAGAGCACAAAGCGCTGTGGGCGGTGAAGAAGCTAAAATTTGTCTTAAGAACAGTAGGAGAAGCGAGAAAACTTCAATTGGTCGAGCTGGAGGAATGGAGAATTAACGTATGAGAACGCAAAGATCTACAAGAAGCATGCAAAGCATTGGCACGACAAATAAATATGTGGTAAGGACCACCAAGTCGGGCAAAAGGTCTTACTATTTAACTCACGACTATGACTCTTCCCTGGAAAATTAAAGTCACGTTGGTTCGAACCATTCATAGTCCAAAAGGTATTTCTGCATGGCGCGATCGAGTTATATAATGATGACGGAACCAACATATTCAAATTAATGGGCAACGAGTGAAAGTGTATCACGGAGAAGGCTGATATCGCAAAGTCAACTCCATGGACCTGAGAAACTCTGAATGAGAAAGAAGTGGGTGGTCCCTACGCTATCAGGCGATTTAAATACATAAAGGACGCAAGTTTTGTGAAGTATCTGTTGAAATCCTGAAATCCTAAACTTATCTCTACTCCTTATTATTATCATTTCACTAGCTTTTTTATTCCAAAAAAAAAAATGCGATCATGCTAAACGATTGTGGTAAGCGATTTTGTTAACTCTGTTTTTTTAATATTATTTGACCCTCTCGATGTTTTTCTTGCAACAATCGAGGTGAACGATTGCAGAGGCGCTACATGAAGACGCAACTACTTAATTTCTTCACTACAATCCAAAGAAAGTAGATCGCCGCAAAGTAGAATGCGTCAACAAATAATGCGGGTGACAGCGCAAATTTAAGGGTTGTATGTTTCCTTGACTTTATTCCAAATTCTGCACTATCGCATCACATTTTAATTTTGAAAATTTTATCACCGTATCCTCTTTGGTTATTGCAATCATTTAACATTGATCAATTTAGTAAGTCGCCGCATGCTTTCTCTTTGCCAATTATGAGTTCAATGATGAAACACATGCTTCTATTTTTTTCGTATACACTAGAGTCAACTTAATTTTAGGATAGACACCTCATGAAATATTTCTAGAAGTTTGTGGTCTGCTAGCTTTCTTTCAAACCGACCCTTTACGAAGCTTCCTAAGAACATCACATGACTTCTTTCAATCTTTTGGCAATTTGGACATTGCCACATTTTAAATTTGGGGGTGTGGTATTCATTTTCGACCTTGCTATTTTTAGTTTATCTAAAAAAAAAATTCATAACGTTGCAACCGGATCTTACTCGTAGTTGGATGTCCGCATGACACACGTGGGGGCAAACCAAAACGAAGGTAGGAATCGTGATCAACGCATAAAAAATGACTGCAACTCTGCTGCAAAATGAGTATGAGTTTAGTCTGAGAAAGAGTGCCTTGCTCGTAGTTGGATGTCCGCATGACACACATGGGGGCAAGTCAAAACGAAGGCGAGGAACTTGGATTAGCGCAAATTCAAAGAGAGAAAAAAATAATGCTTAAAATACGCAAGGATAAAAAATCAGTTAACACCCCAGTGAAAAAGTTTTTTTTGAAAAAAATCATGTAATGTCCTGGAATGTAGTAAAGTCTTTTTGAAGGTTAAACTTCTGGTCACTAAATTTTAGAAATATTTTCAGAAGAGACCTAAATAAGAATTAAGGAAATTTTGGTGCATAGGATTTGAATGAGGTATCCTTGAGAAATCTAGGAAAAGAGATTGCGATCGACTTTCTAAAGGAAATCTTTAGCTTATACTTGAGGACAAACATTATTTAAATTGGGGGTGTGATAACGGGCAGAAATGCACGTTATTATAGTGCTAAGTTACTAAACAATGAAGGTTTACGTTGATAAAATATATATAATTGCGTCCAAAAAGCATTAAGTTCATAATATTACGGTTGCAAGCATCCATCGCATGAAAACAGTTAACTTACGTATTTTTGTGCAAAATATGCATTGACGCAAGGTGGAAAATGCGATCACAAGAAATCAACGGTCGAATGCAGTGTTACCGCAAGGCTTTACGGTGATTTGTGTTCGCAAATATCTGCTCAAGAAGGATTGCCGCATAGAGCTGGCACAACTTGGTGGGCGCATCTAGGTGAAAAGCATAATAAATAACGATGAGACAGAAAGCTGATGATGGTCGATTCTGAATTAAGTTGACAAGCCGCTAACAAACTACTGTAGCAAGTACACTTAACTTTTTGGTGACAAATATTCGGCGCATCAAACAAAGAATTAATATCGTCCCATCAGTACAATCAGAAGAGAGAAGCAACCTTTCACCCCGAAGCTCTACAAATACCAAAGGCAACCTTCAGTGAAGGAGTTTAAATAGTTAGATAATTTTCCTTTAGATAGAATTAGCCTTGCTCTTAATTTTCTTTTACTTCGAAGATGGAGCGAGAGAAGGGAAGAGATGCCGGAAGATCTCTCTGGTCAGCTCGAGAGAGAACCCACAGACGTGGAAAAGCGGAGAGAGGGTCGACTCTCGCCAGAGCGAAACTATCTTTTGAACAGAGTAGAGAAGAACAGTGTAAAAAGCCTTGGGAAGCAAGAGATTGCTACTAGGTTCTTTATTTTCATTTTGCATTGTTATTTTGTATTTCAACCCTATATCTATAAAATGGAACTTACTTATCTACATCTGTTCACTCTCTTAAAAGCACGCATGAGTAGCTAAATCTATCGAATGGGTTAAGAAGAACTAAGCTAACATGACCTAGGATCTTCATTGTATGCAGTTATCTTGTCTTATGTTGCGCCCAATACCCTTTTAGAGCTACTCGAGAGAGAGTCTAAAGAAAGAACATAAGACTTGAGAGAGCTAGGTTAGAATCTACACTCAAGAAAGCAAGATTAGATCTGCATAAGCGAGAGATAGGGACTTAGAGATAAGCTCTATTTACCAACATGCATCGCATGCACCCTAGAGATAGGTAATGATATTATGTGGTTGCCTTGTTTGTGTGTGTGTCATTTATCATCGCATAAATAAGAATAGAGGCTTATGTGTAGGTCCTATAGACTTATCGCATATATCACGTGCATTCTAGAACTAGAAGCCGTAGCACTTGCATTGAGAGATGATTTTCTATTGTATGTGTGTTGCATGATCACATAACATGAACGCATTCCTAGGAAGTGTTAGTTGAACCCCTTCTTAACCCGTTCCCCGCATATTCATCGCATCTTCCGTATTATCAACTCTTGTCTTAACTTTGCCGCATACTTTTTATTACCGCAAACAACAACCCAAAAACAACTCTTTGATTATTGGTTACCGCAAAGACTTCTTAAAAATATCACCGCATACCGTTTTCCTTAGTCCCTGAGTTTAGCCCTGGACTTGCCACGAAACACAGTAGGATTTATACTTGGATTATGCTGAGAAAACTTGTTGCACAACGCATTCCCATCACCACAATTCATTTCAGAAAATCACCGCATAAAATAACGCATCAATTTCGTATCAGATTTCGATCCTTCTTGAATTTTCTTTTGGGTAACAACATTTGCTTCCCCTTCTAGAGTTCATTTAAAAATGTTTTCAAATTGTATTTGATCTTATTCATTATAGTAAAGAAACTCTTCGGAAGAGATTCCAAGATCATACTAACTTGACTCTTTTCGTATATGACAGCCTTATTCACTTCCACTATATTGAAGTAGACCATCATATCCAGGACGTGTTCTCTAACAGAGATCCCTTCCTTTATATGAGAATTATAAACGTATTTACTAGCATCATGTCGTACTGATGAGGACGACTGTCCAAACATTGCCTGTAATGACTCCATGATCTCTCTAACGGTGACCATGTTTTTATGCTTTTTAGTAAGCATATCAGATATGCTTGCTAAAATGTAGGCTCGGACCTTTTCATTAGCCTTAACCCATCCATCATATGCATCCTAAATACTTCGATTGCATTTGAACTGGGAAGAGGAGGACATTCCTAAGGTCACCTACAACTAGTATTGTATTAATATTTGATTTCCAGTTTGAGTAATCCTCGCCATTGAATTTATCAAAAGTTAATAGTTGGATAATCGAATTCGAAATACTAAAACATAAACAACTTCTATAAATAAAAAAAAAAAATGCATCTAAATCCAAATTCATTTTTAGCAAAAGTAATAAAGTACCTAGATTTCATTATTTATTTACAACGATACGTTAATGAGTCAGAATAGATGCTACTGAGAGGCGGTCAAATAATCCTTCACTGAAGCAATAAATTCTTGACTAAATACTAATTCCAGAATAATTCTTTATTCTATTATTTATTTAGTCACTGGTTTCAGTCAAGAACTTACAAACACTTAGTAACTCTTGTAAGTGTGACCCTCTAATTTTAGTTTTCATAGAACGATATCAACAAGCCCCCGAAGTGGAAAACAATGTTGAAGACGAAACTAATAAAACTTTATTCATTTATGAAGTTTAGTTGTTCTGAATCCTATGTTACAACCCTCCGAGGGGATAGTCGTAGAAAAACGACTAGCTAATGCCATTTAAAAACGACAGCAGCACAACATAAGAATCTCATGGTTCAAACTAATGAAAGAGACAATAGGATATGCTGACACATTTCCTACACCCACTTATTATGAACTACTTCCCCTATTCACTTTATTATTGACCCATGCAAAGCCTTTCCGAGTGGAGTAGTCATGGTAAAAACGACACAAAGCTGAACATGGATCTCACGGTATGGACTCTTAGGGATATGAGAGCTAAAAATAATATATCATATATATTATTAATCTCTCATTAAAGTGTTCTAATTGTTTGGGTATATTATTTTACTTAGGCATACTTTGACTAAAAAAACATCCTAAATCTAGGTAGTTTATCCAAGTATAACGATTATATTTGGATTTTAACCTACAAAGCATAACTGATAAAACCATTTTATTACCTTATACCACTCACGCATGCTCATAAAATCGAGTTAACAACGCTCAATAATTCGGCTATAATCCCCAGGTAGTAAGTGCTCCGTAAACCGTCAACTTAAGTACCTCTAGCCTTAGACAAAATTATAGTTCGATTTGAGTTTGTAACCAAAATTTTACAAGATAACGACCTATTTTAACTATTAAAACAAGTTGTTATTTGTTAACTCTAAGTGAGCATGTTTTTTTATCTTTGTTATAGATTTTAAATATCTAACCCAAACACTTTATAAAACTATAGACATATTATAACATACATCAAGCATTCCATATTTTAATATAACAATTATATTAAATACATGAAACTCTAAATCATGTGTATAATATATTATAACATATTATAACATACTTTCAATGCATGAAATATGCTTCCTATGGTAGGATTTTAAATCTATATAACATACTTTATGCACATACAAGATTTAATTAATTAAACATACATTCATAACACATAAATAATTAAACATACACTAAAATGGACTGGTTTTGGCATCCTAAGTAAGCAAACAAGCTAATTGTTACATTAATAATTGAAAAATAGCTTCAAAAAGCCTCTCCACGAACGACACGGACTTACAAACTCGGTTTACAGTAAAATGTCCAAAAATAATGGGCTCTTACATGATCAAATCAAGTTGAGTCTATGTGCCAAATACCGATAACATCTATTAAGCCAAACCTCATACATTTTCAAGCAAAATGCACAAAAATAACCTATCTCATGAACTGAATTGTGTTTCAAAAATAGAAAATCAAAATGCAAAAAAAGGTTGTCCCTAATACCAACTAAATAGATCGAATCCCAAGCGAAAGTGTGTGAATGTCTTGCATTTAGAAATCCGATTTTTAAGAAACAATCACTCGCGTCGTCGACCATTCAGCCTCGCATGCCATCAATTGCTACTCATCCATGCGCCTAGCCATTAGTCGGATCCAATTGGCCGCACATCCCCTGTCAGTTGCACACTCACTAGACTTCAACCCTCTTTCTCTCTCCTCCGATCGACCTCACACTCTCTACCTTTTAAATCCAGTTTCTGGTCGTCTGTTCAGTAGCCTCTATCGTCGTCATCTGCTGGGTTTCCTCGTTGTTTTCGTTTGGGTTTGAATTTGGATGTTTTCATTTTTCCTTGGATGTTTTCAGTTAGATTTCATGGTGTATCTTAAATACCCAAAAAGTTTCTTTGGCTTAAATCTTTGGATCTGGATGTTTAAAGGTTGAATTGGAGTTTTGGAAGGAATTGAGGTGCTATCTAGCAAGTTTGCAATTGATTTTGACGAATTTTGGGTAAGCTATTGAGTTTATTAATTTTTTTGGATCCTTAGTAAGGATTGTATTTTGAGTTCGAACTCCTGAAATTTTAGTGTTTGGACTGAAATCGCATCGAATTAAAAGGTGGGAGGTAGATTCGAAGCAATCACACTTTGGGTAAAATTACTTAGAGTTATTTGGTTATTTTGGTGAATGGATTTTGGACTTCAATTTTGAGTTAAATTTTGATTTTCATTGTAGGTTCTATTTTGGGTTTTGGTTAGATATTTGGAGCGATTAATTTGAACCTTCATTTGCAAAATCGGTTAACTTAATAAAATTTTAGTTTATTCTTGATTAATATGGTAGTTTACTCTTTTGTATAATAATGAATTAAATTTTCATTTGCTAATACAATTTAATCAAGGATTTCTTATGCACTTTTTAGGTAGTTTTTTAGAGTTAAATTATCACTTAAGCACTTTTTAAGATTTTTATGTGTTTTTTTATTGTCAAAATGACACTTATGCACTTTCTAGAATGTGAAGTCTATTGAAATACTGAATACAATTTGAGGCTTAGATTTTTTTTGAAGTGTACACAATTATTTAAAGGTTTTGATGAAAGATGCTGTGAATGGTCTTGGTCTTATTGATATTATCAATTACTTCTAGACGGTTGGACTCTAATAATGTTTTGAGTTATAAAATCATACTCTTTGTTATGTTCTAACTTTTCTATTTTGTGATTATACTTCAGAGTACATGTTTACTCTTGATCTATTATGTAATGTTCTGTGAAAGGAGTAGATTCATGAAAGCAGTTTTGAGTCATGGTCTTGTATTACTTTGAATTCTACTTGTATGGGTGCATTCTTGATTTTGTTTACTTAAGTTCTAAACTCATATGAATTGTTAATCATGCTGAAATTTAGGTTCAAATTGTTAATATTTTAACTTTTGGCTTAGGATTGGGTTGATTTGGATGGTTGAAGGTAGTTTCAGATATTTGATCATTCTTATTGTTATTGTTGGAATATCATCGTGCAACGGAAGTGACCAGGATCCATAAGCACTCTAATTCATTAATTTTGGCAGAAATGAAAACATGCTTCAACATAAATAAATAGATTTCGTGACATACCTTTGTAGAACTTCTTCAAAGCTTGAATTCAGCTTCCTCTGAATCTTGTTGTAGACCACCCCAAGATCTTCTCTACTATCTTCTTGGTGCTCTAAATTGAGTAATGGGACTCAAAATAAGCCTAAATTAAGGGAATTTGGAGACAAGCTCACTGTAGCTACCCAACATGAAGAACACCTTTCTTCTTACGAGTTTCTCAGAAAAAATCGATCAGTTGCCTTGCTTCAAAACACTCCAATATCTTCAATATATTGCAGACATTCATGCAAAGAGATTTGCTACATGAGATGCAACTCATGCTTGGAGTTAATGAAGCTTGAAGATGGGTTGTTGGTGAGCTACTTGAAAGAAGACAATTGAGAAAATCAATTTTCCATTATGTGTTTTTCTCCTTCTTTTTCAATTTATCAAATATTGATTTCATAAATCAATTTTTTTAATAAAATTGAAAATATTATTAATTTTCTTAATAAAATTAATAAATAATTATTTAAACAATTTAAATAATTCTAATTAATTTAATATCAAATATTAAATTAACTTTTACACAATTCTATCTTCAAATATTTAAAACATATTAAAATATTATTTCTCCAATTTCATTTAATTCTAATTTGAACTCTTCAAATTAACTTATCACGCTACTCTAGAGCTAATTCATTTATGAGCTAGTAGGGAGACCTCGCGGACCTACAAATCATGGGCTCCAATGATCCAAGATTAATGGGCTAAACTCATTAAACCGAACTAACCCCCAATCGTTAACTAATAGGTGATTCCACTAAAGCCCATAGTTGAAATTCCCTTACTGTAGATATATTATGTCCACTCGATATAACCATGATTAATAAGTTAACCCTTCACAGGTTGTTCGTAATAACGGTTGGGTCGAATCTCTGTTTTACCTCCAAAATTACCTCTTGTTTCTTAAGTCCCACCGATCCTCTAATGAACAATTGATTTGTGATCCAATCAATAAATTGAATCCCTTTCAGGCCAATGAGAGGGTGAGGTCTCTTGTTCAAGACCCAAAATCAGTACTTAAAGGGAATAACCTCTCTACTAACCCTAATCGAGTAGGAGTGAATTCCGTCTTGCACCTTATGTCCCCAGCTATTCATCCAGTCTTATCCCCAAAATGGGAAGCTTATTGAGTAGAGGCAGTTGGTCTATTCTCACCGTTTGCAGATCAAAGGATAATCCCGAACAAACAAGAGTTCATAGTTAGCTCAGGATTGAGGTCAAGTTACCTATGTCATCACTTTGAAATAATCAGTCTTAAACAGTAAACAACGTTATAAATTACTAGTTTCATGGTCCAATCTTGCACAAAACTCATTTGTACAGGACACTCCCACTCCTCATGTCCCAACATGAACGAATTAGGATCACTTTGTTTGTATCACTTTACAACTCTTTGTAACAACTACAGAATAGGCTGCATCCAATAGTGTTACCAGAATAAGACACTTAACCTTATTCATATACTATAGATCATTTTGACTATTTACTCGAACCTGATCCACTTGTATGTCTCCACATAAAGTTCAAGTACTCATATAATAGTCAAGGAACTTATGTTTATTGGATTTCTAAAAAACAATATATTCAATAACAACTTATTTAATTTTCAGAATAAGTTCTATTATTTATAAACCACAAGTTTTAGGACATAAAACCCAGTAGTTATAAATTTGAGGTGAGTTTTATGTTTGAAATTAAGCCCTGAGGATTGGAGTACTTAAGTTTGATTATGATTTATATTAAAGGTTTGATCCAAGATTACTCTAATCCAAGGAAGGATAAATTGTCAATCGCCTTATTCTCGTGGTAAGTGGTACTACTAAAAGGTTTTATTTGAAAATGTTTTAGCTTGCCAACTAAAATATTTAAATTACGTATTTATTGATGTACATGTTTTCATGTGATTTATTTTGAGATTATGAATGTATGCCATGGGAACTATTATTAATAATTTTGACTTTTTATTAAATTTGATTGTAGTTCAAGATTTCTAATTATGTCTTAAACTCTTTGTCTATACTTCAAGGTTGTTTAAAAGTGTTCAAACTAAATTTCAAGGCTCTTGTTAAAGTAAACACGTTTCCCTTGAGCATGATGAATCTTTTTTTCTATGTGTTTTGAGTATTAGATATATTATTATGTTTTAATATGCCATAAATGTTGGATGAGACTTATATTTATATTTTTGCAGTTAGCCTCTAAAAATTATGAGAGTAATGCTATGTGGATGGAGCAAGGAAAAGAAGTTTTGAATTGGGATTATTTTTTGGTGACATGTTTACTCTTGATCTATTATATTTATATTTTGAGAGAAATATTTTTATGGAAAGAATAGGTTCAAGAAAGAAGTTTTGAAGTTGAAATATCTTTTTTGCTGTCTAAGAGGTATATCGTATTTCTTAATGTGATAAATATTTTTTGTATTCAAGAGGTATATGTGTTTCACTTGTTTATCCCCTCCCCCCTCCCTTTCGAAAACTTTTTGTAGATCAAGATTTATAATCAAGTCTTAAACTCTTTGTATGTAATTTCAAAATATTTCAGCATGTTCAAATGAGTTTTAAAGCTTTTGTCAAGGTAAGAACACCTCTTTTGAGTATGAAAGATGTTTTTTTGTATTATATATCATGAGTGTTATATTTTGACTATGTGACATGGATGACACTTTTGTTGGATTGTTAATAAATGGAAAATATAATAAAATCAATATATTTTTAATATTATACATTTTTTATGTTTAATAAGTCGGGAAGATTCCGCGTATTAGAAGAGTATAACTTATGAATATTGTTATAATTGTTGACATTGATGTATTAAGTTGAGTTCTAAAATGACTATTGTTGTTTTTTTACTAGGGATTGGATAAATACATTGAATCAAAGAAACTACTAACACTTAGTTGTATTTAGTTTCTTTGAAAACAACTTACGTATATTGTTATTATTGTTGAAATTGATTATTGAGTCAAACTCTAAAATGAATGTTTTGTTTATTTAAGTCTTTGCACAAGCCCATTAAAGCAAGGAAACTCACCTAGTAGTGATTATATATATATATATTTGTGATAATGCCAACACTTTAGTTGTAATTACTAAATTTGTAAATAACTTAATCAAAATTTGGTTACTAGTATTGTTGTATAAGTTTCATTGTATTAATGTTACAAACTCTATTGTTATATATAAAAGTTCATCATTATATTTATATACATTTTTGTGTCAAAATTAGAGAAATTATTGGTGTAATAACATACACGAAACAAATAGTTATCTATCATTAAAATAATATTTATTTTTTTTACATTTCACAAATGTCATGAGATATAGTTATATGACATTGGAACAATGACGTTTGGATAATAATATTACAAGTAAGACATTATTGATATTGTAATTGTGTCAATATTTATATTTTTGTGATGGATTTTCAATGTTAAGGTATATGTTTAATTGATAGAAAAAGTCAATTTGTGAGACATTTATTGACAATGAAAAATTGTCATAGAAAATGTTACCATGATAGATAATAAATGTCAATAAATATTTATTGTTGACGTGAAATAATCAATAACAATCGGATTGAAAAGTGTTTATGACATTTATTTTTTGAAGACATCAAAACCCGTTTTGGTTGTAGTGTGCGTTTAACCAACTTTTTTTCATTAGTTATATACCTTCATTATATATTTATTTTTAATGGAAGATTCAATTTGAACGTGTCATCCATTATTAATGTAGTTTTTAACACGCTGCATATAATTTTATAAGAATATACAGTACAGTTTTTCTTTAGTACACATAGTTATTGATTGTCGAATATTATTGTCACATGAACTCTATATTTCTACGACGCGTGGAGAGTTGCCAACTAACTTTCTAAGGAAACGGGACAACAGAATCACAAACCGTAATCAATTTCAAATTTGTTTTAAAAGGAGGGAAAAAATCAATTTCAGACCCCGTTCATTATTTTCTTAGGTTTAAATGTTGAATAGATAATTTATACTATGTTTTATATTTTTAAATTTGTTTAGTGAGTAATTAAGGTTCTGTTTTGGTTTTTGTTTTTTAAAATTAAATTATTTCATCTGCAGTTTATATAATGGTCATCTTTCCTAAATACAATATTTGAATTCTTAGCCAAATTTAAAAACAAAAACAACTATTTGAAAGTTGCTTTTTCTAGTTCTCAAAATTTGGTTTGATTTTTTAAATAATTGGTAAAAATAGATAACAAATGAAGTAATGTTCATAAGCTTAATTTTCAAAAACAAAATAGTTATCAAATAGGACCTACAATTTAGGTTTTGTATTTCAAATTATTTTTAGATTCTAGGACTCACACGATGTAAATTCTAAAAACAATATTTAAAATGCATAATTATACTAAAAAGACAAAAATATTAAGGGGGTGTTTGTTTCAAGGGTTGGGATTGGATGAGTTAGGCATCTTAAGCCCAACCTTGTTTGGGGTAAGGATATTGGAAGTCGACATCATTTTCCTATAGAAAATTGAATAGTAAACATTATTCAACCCCATAGGTTACTTTTTTTTTTTTTTTTGTTATAACTTAATCTAGGAAGTTTGTCAGGTGACTTCCAGACACCGCCATTGGTGACCCGTCATTGGCTAACTTCGACTATCACCTCCAGTGACTGCCTCCAACCGCCACTTCTGGCAACCCCACTGGCGAAGATTTTTTTTTCTAAGTCACTCCAAAGAGACTCTTAGTTTAATTACAATATTTTTTTAAAAAAATACAATTTCTCTTATAATTATTTTTTTGAGTGTTTATTATTATTATTATTACTATTATTAGATTATCTTTTTTAAATTCTCTCTTTTCTCTTCTTTGTTTAAAATTGATGTTTCCTTCATTTTAGGAGATTTCATTTATTTTCCATTTTTTCTAGTTGAAAATTGGTTACCTATCTATTGAGAAAGTATATGTCAAATATATTGGTAATTGTGTAACTATGTATATTTATTTAGGCTATATATATGTATAGAAAGCTCTAATTTGATTTAACATTTTCATTTTGTTCGTTAGTCAATTAAACTAGCTCAAAGATTTAGAATTACTTTTTAAACATAAAGGATTAAAATGTTGGTAACAACTTGGTGTCAAATAAAAATAAAAACTCAAACTTTATGATTTTTTTTATTCCTCAAATGTAATTTGATGAAAAAAAATTATAATTTTTCAACAATTGAATATTAGAATAAAATATTATTTATTTCAATGTGAAGTTAGCATGTTATGGTAAAAAACGGTCATTTTCAAATTAGTTAAAGTGACAAAAGTCTATGAAGTTTCATCTCAAAACCTAGTAAAATCAAAATACCAAATTATTTTCAAAATAAATTAAATAATATTGTAAATTTAGTTACATCTTTATTTCAAAATTAAAGAAAAAAATTCTTCGAAGATTTTTAGTTTATTTTAAACTTGACTATTATTAAAATAATTAAGATGACAAGTTTGAACTAATCCAAAATCTGACCACCGATTAAATACAAGAAAATATTTCACAAACTCAAGATTTATAAATCTGCACTTCATTCCAAACTTCCTAAGTCTGCACTCTAAGCACAGCTTCTTAAACCCAAATTTCTAAAATCAGCACTCAAACATAGTATTCTTAAACTCAGGCTATCTAAATCTCCTAGTCTAATCTCATGCTTTGTTGGGGTTGATGCCCTATGTCTCGTAGGGTTCTATAGTTTGTAATTGTAATGTACAAACATTTTATTTGTGTAATAAAATATGTGATGTTTTATTTCAAAAATTAGTTGCATTAACCACAAACCAATAAACTAACATCCAAGGTTATCTTCTAGCTTAGATATGTATGTAAAGACATACAGGTGGATCATGTTTAAGTGATAGCCTAAATGGTCTGTAGTAGATGAATAAGGTTGGATACCTAATCCTAATGACACTATGAGTATAACTTGCTTTGTAGATGTTACAATTGTTGTAAAGTGCTACAAATGATCTGATCCTGATCATTCATGTGGAGACAGGAATATTCTATACAAAGGAGGTTGTATAAGATCAGACCACAAAATATTTAGTCTCATTATATAACGCCGTTCATAATAGAGACTTATATTTCACCAGGATGACCATATGTAACATGACCTGAATTCTAAGTGAGTTGTGAACTCTTGCCCATGAGGGTGATCCTTTGATTTTTATGGGTGAGAGTAACCAGATCGCCGACTCAATAAGCCTACCATTTTGGGGATTCGTCTGATTGGAGAGCTAGAAACACAACTACACAAGAAGTAATTCACTCATTCCCCAATGTCAGGGCAAGTTGATGATATCCTACTCATTGGGAATGATGTAGGTATATTGATTGAAATTAAGAACTGACTAGCAACCCAATTCCAAATGAAATATTTGGTAGAGGCTTAGTTTATTCTAGGAATTCAGATCTTTAGAGATCGAAAGAATAAAACGCTAGGTCTGCCTCAAACATTGTATATTGACAAGATGCTTATCAAGTATTCGATGCAAAACTCCAAGAGAGACTTACTACCTTTCAGGCATGGAGTAATATTGTCTGAGAAGCAATGTCCTAAGACACCTCAAAAAGTTGAGAAAATGAGATGGGTCCCTTCTACATCGGCTGTTGGCAGCTTGATGTATGCAATGTTGTGTATGAGACCTGACATCTGCTATGCGGTGGGGATAATTAGTAGATATCAGTCTAATCCAGGATTTGATCATTGGATCACCGTTAAGAACATCCTCAAGTATCTATAAAGAATGAGAGACTACATGCTCGTGTATGGTTCTAAGGATTTAATCCTTATAGGTACACCGACTCTGATTTTTAAACTGATAAGGATTCTAGAAAATCCACATTAGGATCTTTGTTCACTCTTAACAGGGGAGTAGTAGTTTGGAGGAGCACCAAGCAAGAGTGTATTGCTGACTCCACTATGGAGGCTGAGTATGTAGCGGCTTGTGAAGCTGCTAAGGAAGTTATTTGGCTCATGAAATTATTGACTAATCTGGAAGTTGTTCCAGACATGTCAAAGTCCATCACATTTTTTTGTGATAATAGTGGTGTTGTGGCTAATTCCTGAGAGCCTATGAGTCACAAATGCGGGAAACACATAGAGCGGAAATATCCTCTCATCCGAGAGATTGTGCATCGAAGGGACATGATTGTTATCGAAGTATAATGTTGTTGATCCATTTACAAAAGCCCTCATGACTAAGGTGTTTGAAGGTCACCTGCAGAGTATGGGTCCATGGGACAGGCCACATCTAGACTAGGAAGAGTAGGAGATTTGTACTGGGCAGTTTGTGCCCTAGTTGATTGATTTTTGTACTTCATATTTTAGTATGACTTTTATATTGTACGCCCACTAGCTTTAGGTTAAGTTAGAGATTGTTGGGGTTGGTGCTTTAAATCTCGTAGGGTCCTAGAGTTTTTAATTGTAATGTACAAACATTTTATTTATGTAATAAAATATGTAATGTTTTATTTTAAAAATTAGTTACATTAACCACAAACCAATTAACTAATATCCAAGGTTATCTTGTAGCTTAAACATAAATGTAGAGACATATAGGTGGATCATGTTTAAGTGATAATCTAAATGGTCTGTAGTAGATGAATAAGGTTGGATACCTTATCCTGGTGATAGTACGAGTATGACCCATTTTGTAGATATTACAATTGTTGTAAAGTGCCACAAATGATGAGATCATGATCATTCATATGGAAACATGTGAGTGGGAGTATAATACAAAGGAGTTTGTATAAGACCAGACCACGAAATGTTTAGTCTCATTATATAACACCACTCATAATAGAGACTTACATTTCACCAAGATAACTATAGGTAACATGACTTGAATCCTAAGTGAGTTGTGAACTCTTACCCATGAGGGCAGTCCTTTGATTTGTATAAGTGAGAGTGGTCAGATCGCTGATTCAATAAGCTTACCATTTTAGGGATTTGCCTGTTCGGGGAGCTGTGAACATAGCTACACAAGAAGGAATTCACTCCTTCCTCATTGTCGGGACAAGTAGATAAATTGCTCCCTTAAAGGTTGATTCCAGGGTTTGAACAATGTGGCATCACACCCTCTCCTAGCTCGAAAAGAGTTTAATCATAGTTGAACTATGATTTATTGTTCATTAGAAGGATTAGTGGTACTTTAGGAGTTAGATGTAACTACAAAGTTAGATGTAACTATAGGAGCAAAACAATAATTTTAGCCCAACTGTACTTATGAGCTATTTGTAAAGGGTCATCGTACCATTGATTGGTTATATCCAATGGACATAGAAATATATCTGTAGTGCAAAGAATGTAGCTCGTCTTTAGTAGAGTGCCCGAACTAAAGAGTTTAATTAATTATTCACGTACCGTTGGAGCTTGATATAATTAATTTTAATTATATATGATATAATTACTATAATGTATTTCATAGATTATAATACTAAGTATTTGTGAGAGGAAATAAATATTTGAATATGATTCAAATGTTAATTATATGAATTTGATTCATATTGTTAAATTTAATATAAATGTGATTTATATTAAATGTCATTGATGAGAGAAAAGAAACTATAGGTTATATTGTATTTGATACAATATATAAACTATAGATTATATGCTATATTTGATATAACATATAGTTTAATATATATATATATATATATATATTAAATTTTTTATTAAAATAAATTATTTTTTAATTTAATTTGTATTTTATTAAATTTTTAATAATTAATGGGAGAGAATTGTAACTCCCTCTCCTCTTTTTTTTTTTCTCCTGATCGTGTGAATGGTGAGGCAATTTTTTAGCCTTCTTCTTCCAAAAGGAGATAGAAGAAAGAAGACTGAAGAGATTCAATGTTTTTTGGGTTTCAGAAAAATTCCCATCCTCATCCTCTCTCCTCTCAATCTCACTTCCCTCACCAAAATAATGAGAGCCCACACCTTCTGGGTTCTTTGCCTGAGAATACTGAGGTTTCATAATAGTAATGTCTAATTGAGCTTACAAATTGTTCGTGATTTTCATAGGGAAGAGGAAAACATGAAGATATTAGATTCTTCAAGGTAAGCCTTCTACTCCCTTTTTCTTTTCTAATTTTTAAGCATGTTGTATTTCTGATTTAACTGCATGATATGTTTATGTTTTTTCTGTAATATTTTCATTTTGTAAAATTATGGGAAATTAGGACGATTCCACTTCCGCTTAAGAACCCTTTCATCTGGATCCTTCATGCTTAACATTTTCTAGCTTAAGATTCTAAACCTGCACTCCAAATGCCCTCGAATAAATATAGTATTTCATTTGATAAACTCTATTATTTTTGTTAAAATAGAATATGCATTATATAATATATTATAAATTATGACATTACAAATTAATAATTATATAAACTTTTTAGGGTTGATTTCATATATAGGAAAATAAACCAAATATTTACAAATATAGTAAAATTTCATTGTCTATTAGTGACAGACTATGATAGACTACTATCTATATCTAGACACATATAGTATTCTATCGTGATCTATCGCAGATAGATGGTGATATTTTGCTATTATTTGTAAATATTTTCAGTAATTTTGTCATTCAAAATAATTTTCCAACTTTAACATAAACTCAATTTATAAATTAATATTATTTTATATTTAACTTAATAATTAATGAGTGACTATAATTAATTTTATAATTTATAAACATATTAACAAAACTATTTTGAACAACGGTTTAAATTATTTATGAATCTCTTACCAATCACACGTAACATGAAACATAACATTTTTCATTAAATCTTTGTTTCCAAATTTTTATTTTCATATTGTCTATCAAACAATTCAATTATTTGAGTGTTCATTTGGCCCGTATACTTTTGATTTTGATTTTTTTAAATATACTTTAAAAAATGTTTGTTTTAGTATTGGTAGGTACATTAAAGTTTTATTCATGTAAGTTCACGTGTTTTCACGACATTTGTCCTAGTCTTTGTACGTCTAAAAAGGGATTGTTTTTATTTCTATTTGCAAATTTTTAGCATAAATTTTATACACTATGAGAACTTTCAATACTAATTTATGGTCATATTTCAAGTAATTTATTGAATAAAGTGCCATTATAAAACTGTGTTCAAAAGAATGAGATAAAATGAGAACTAAAATGATCCCCTTTTAAAAATATTGGGATCATAATAAAAGGTAAGTGAATTAAAATTAAACTAAATTTGAAAGTATAGCACTAAAATAAATCAAAGCCCTAAGTATAAAGATAATGTATATTGATGCCAAATTTTAATTAATGAAATTTGCATATGACATTCGCATGACAACAAAAATAAATTTGTAATTTGGGAGAGAAAAGACTTGCAAAACAAAGAAAAAAAATATTTTGATGCCTAAGTCAGTAAGAGAATTAAATAGTAGAGAATAAGTAAAAAATTCTTAGATATCTCATATGAAGCCATAATAATGTATTTATAGGGGATTTGACATAAGGTTTATCTTAGTCCAACTAGGATTAGGATATGAGTTTCCTAAATCCAGATAAGCTAGGTTATGTCTCAATTGAAATGACATGCAACATCAAATTTCGAGAGTGGCCAAGGTCAAGGTCGAGGGGTTTGGTTTGGGCTTTTTACCCAGACCATCCTCTTCTCAAGGCCCAAATAGGCCATAGTACTCTCCATTCATCAAACGAAGAAGGCCGGTCTCAACCTCATCCTTGGCCAAAGAAGTTGGTTTGGGTTTTTGACCCATACCATTATCTTGTCAAAGCCCAAAAAGGTTGTAGTTCACTCCATTCACCAAACGAAGAAGGTCGGCCTCGACCTCATCCTTGGCCATGGCTGAGGCCGATTGGGCTGCTTTGGCTTAAAGCCCATTCATCCCTTTTTCTTAAGGTTATTTTATCCTCTCGATCTAGTTGCTTGTCTATTTATTATTGTTTTTTGTTGATCTGATAGCTTCCCCTTCTTCTTTATGTCGTTTCTACCCTTTAGTCCAAAAATCACCCATAACAATGTATTTTTAGAAGCTTTATGCTTGATATAAAAAAGAACTATGAAAATATGATGAATTAGTTCTTTTAAAAAGATTTATTATTTACTTATGAATCTTATTTTTCCATATGAATCAGACTGATGCTCGTTTTTTTTAAAAAAAAAAAGTTTGTTTACCAACTATTTAATCTAAAATCTCCAACATTAAAATTTAGCCAAAAGATTGAATTTGTCTTTTTTTTTTTTTTTCTTTTTACTTGAAAATATATTACAATTCACATAGAATTGCTATTCTATCAAATGATTGCATGATAAGAAAAAGTTTGCCAAAATATTACAATTATATTTTCTTCCCTTCCAAAATTTGAAAATATTCAAGAGCTTGATTTTTCCTTGGTCTATATTAAATTAGATTGAGTGATTAATTCACTTTGATTAATTGTACTAACTTTAAAAATATGACTTTTTAAGTGAGTGAAAGTTTTACTTGTTTGCCTATAATATCTGTGATGTTTACTTATTACTTTTATTTTTATTCAGTTTTCATATTTTTTGTCTTTCAACACATTAAAGGCATCAATAGAATTAATACTTTGTTTTTTAGTTGCTCATCATCTTTCAACACCAAGAGTATTTGTTTATAACAAAAGGAAGGGAAAATACTAATTTATACCCATAATTTTGAGAGGTGTATTAATTAAAATTTTAAATTAATAATTATATCAACTTAAATTTTATTTTATTTTTGCAAACGTGTCAATTTATCCACTCCATCATCTTTTGTTTAAAAAAAAAAGTGTGAAATTTATAATTTGTATCTATTAAATTTTTAAATTTTTATAAATAGATTGATGTAGACAATTCACGCGTGTAAGTTTCTTCAAATGTCGATTTAACAAAATGAACAATTAAAATTGACACATGTTCTTTTAAAAAAAAATCCTAACTGAGAGTTTTAATCGATTCACTTAAGAAGGTTTAGTAATTTAAATTTGTACAATTATAAATTTCACAGGATACCTCTTTAAATGGAGGATAATAAAAGTTTAAATTAATATACTTCATAAAAATCAAGAGTTTAGAGGTAGGTTTGGAATATATTTTCAAGTGTCGAATTTAAGAAATAAATCATTTTAGAAGAAATTGAGGAGTTTGGCCACCGCTATTTTTAAGTGTATTTTAATTCGTTTTTATAAAAAAATATTTAAATAAAAATAATTTTTTTGAAAACTATTTTTTTTTCCGAAGTCTATTCAAACGGCTCTAAATTGATATCATAATTTTAATGTATAAAACGCCTCTAAAGTTTGAAAAATAATTTCAGAAGAATTACACAGATGAGGGAAATTTGAGATCCTATAACTTCATTCTCCAACAAATATATAATTCCTTTAAGAAAATCATATAGGTTTAGATATATATGTATATATATCGAAGACCTATGAGTTCTGATAAATAGTAATTATTATGTTTTAAGATGATTGATCAACATATGTGGGTGATCGACTAAAATACTAATTTTATTAATCATATTATAAGTATTAGTTCACATGTATCATTATACCTTTTGTTATATTTGAATTTAGGGGAAAAAAATGCAAAATAATTTTTAGTTCATAGATTTTGGGTTTAATTTTTATTTTAATTTTTAGATCAAACTTAAAAACTAAGATCCCGTTTGCTAACCATTTAATTTTTTATTTTTGTTTTAAAAAATGAACTCTATATCATCCACATTTCTTATCATAATTTGTATTTTTCTTAAGTACAATAGTTGAATTCTTAGACAAATTCAAAAAACAAAAACTACTTTTTCTTGTTATCAAAATTGGTTTAGTTTTTAAATTATTGGTGAAAAGTAGATAACAAAAGAATAAATTTTGAGGTGAAAGTAGTGTTCATAACCTTAATTTTCAAAAACAAAAACAAAAAACAAAATGGTTATCAAATGGGACCTAAATGTATAACATTTTAAAATCTAGAGACCAAAAAGATATTATTTCATTGAATTTATTTAATAATAACATGAGCACATTTTTTTATTAGAGGTGTTTATATTAACATATTTGAGGTCCGCCAACAAATTAAAATGTCTTGTTTGGTAATTACTTAGATCCTATCTTATAACCGTTTCATTCTTTATTTTTAGTTTAAAGAATTATACTTGTTTTCTCCCCTTTTCTTCCTCATTGTTTTCGTACTCATATATAAACACAAATTTCATAATTTTTTTTTTTTAAAAAAAGGTTTTTTGAATTTTTGTTTTTTAGTTTTCAAAATTTAGTTTTGATTTTGAAAACACTCATAAAATTTAGACAACAAAACACATAAACCAATAAATAAAAGTGATGTTTATAAACTTAATTTTTAAAACTAAATAGTTACAATTTACTTTTTTTGTTTTTAAGTTTTGAAAATTAAACTTACAAAGCTCATGCCACCTTTAAATTTCTTGCATTTTAATCTACTTTTTATCGATATTCAAAACCTAAGTCAAGGATTTGAAAACATAAAAAATAGTTTTTGGAATTTAAAGAATTTAACTAAGAATTCATGAACTATTGTACTTAATAAAGATGCAAATCATTATAAAAAATAGATAAAATAGGCTTAATTTTAAAAAATTAAAAATTAACAACGAAATGATTACCAAATGTGGTCTAAAAATTACAATTTGAGCTTCTATAAAATATTAATTCAAAAATTAGAATTTGAGGATAAGACCTTTAAATTTAAAAATTAAAATCAAACATTTAAAAAGTTCATATAGGAAAACAAAATGAGTATTTGACCATATTTATATCAAGCTTATATCTCATATCATTGATCAGTAAACTTATAATTTTTTTATTTATAAATTTAAAAATGCCTATTTTTATAATGAAGTTCTAAATAATAGCCATTTTAACCCCCATCAATTTTCATACAGATAATATCAACTCACCTAATGCTGGGTGACCATGGTCATTTTGCTAAAAGCAAAATTTTAAGAAAAATTATTTTTCTCTTAGATGTTGATGATGGACTAAAATATACAATTTAGACATTCATAAACTAAAACAAACTTCTTAAAATTTTGAACTAAAAAAAAAAATCTAAAAGTTGAGAGAACTAAATAAAATTCAGGGAAAATATCCATTTATAATTATAATTTATACTATAAACTTTTATAAGTGAAACAATTTACGCTCTTTATTACGTTTCGTTTGAAAAGACCTCGTATAAAACTTATAATTACATCAAATAAATCTCTAAACTTTCATAAATAAATCAATTTAGACTCTTAGTCATAATTGTTCATTTTGTAAAACTGACATTTTGAAGAAATCTATACTCCTTGAGAATCGATTTAAGAAAGATCTTCAAAAGTAATTACAATGAAAAGTCAACTAAATCAATTGACTTATGAAAATTTTGAAGTTTAGTTTGACACAAATCATAAATTTCACATGCTGTTAGTTGAACAAAATCTAGTAGAGGATGTGAATTGATACCGTTATGAAAGTTTATGGTTTAAATTAATATAATTATTAGTTTAGGGTTTTAATTGATACAACCACAAAGTTTAGGGCATAAAATTGATATTTGTACTAAAATTTAAATCTTCATTACCGTTTTTTTTAGTTCAACAACAAGTGAAGGTATTGATTTAAACCTCTTATTTCCCAAAGATACACAATACCTTGACAAGTTGATTTGTTCTCTAACATTTGATTCATAACACGTAAGGTATGAGATTCAAACTTTATATCCTAACGAATTGAGTTATATTTAGGTTGACTTAAATATTCACATTTTTCAACCAGAGATATTTACTAATGCAAGCATAGCTTGAATAAGATATCATTTACCAAATAAATAATTGGACTTAAACAAAAATTACCTGATGATTTTTATTTTAAAAATAATAAAAGAATTTATCTTTTCGGTCCTCTACTTTTCAAATACACATGTATCTGGTTCCAAAGGTTTTAAAATTTACTACTTTAATCTCTGAATTTTAAGATTTTGGTTACAAGATCAGAATCACTTTTAGTTGACATGACAATATAACTTAAAAATAAAAAATTCTAAAATTTATATTTTTTTTCTCTCCCTCCTCCCTCCTTCCATCTTCTTCTCAATTATTATTCAAAATTTAAATGGTCATGCCTACATTAAAATGTATATCTCAAGAATAAAACATTTTAAAATTTTAGAGGTGTTTGGCTCACCGACATCATAAGTGTTAAATAATTCAACTTTAATAGTATTCACTCTTGAAATTTGCAAATTTATTAAAAAAACTTCATCTTTCCCTTTTTATCTTTTCCAACTTCAAACTAGACAACTACACACTTCAAACACATACCTCCTAACTCTAATATTTTAATTCTAAACTTCATAACTCAATTTAGCATTCAAAATAACATTAAAAACTAGATGTAAATATTTTTTAAAACTTGGAAGACTAAGAGTATGTTTGGTTTAACTTAAAAAACAACATGCTCATAAACTAAAATAGAGTTTCAACACTAACCTTTGAAGTACCTCTTGAATCACGATCTTCCGCTGCAATCTCTTTTTCCTTTAATTTTGAAAATGAGTCATTTTGGAAAAAGTTTAAAATATTTGACAATCACTCCAAATAATTTTTGAAGCGTTTTCAAATCGTATTTTAAATATATTTATTAAAATAATTTAAATAAATATATATATTTTTTCTCTAATCAATCCAAAGAGGTCGGGAAGCTTTCCAAAATAATAATAGTGTAGAAGTGAAAGACAAAGTGGAGTTTTAAGACTTGTTAACACACTATAAGGCACGGCGAGAGAAAGTGGGCCCCATTAGAGCCCAACTAAGAAATCGTGGGGCATCAAAATCTTCTCACGAGCCTTTCATTGCCCAACTGAACTTCTGCCCGCCTGCCCGCCCTCCCCCTGCCGTTTCCCTTTTCATTTTCATTTTCATTTCCAAAAAGAAAAAAAGAAAAAAAGAAAAAAAACTGAATCTCAGAAAACACAAACGCCAACTCTCTCATTCAATATAATCCATACCCGTTCGAAATCCCAACTCTCAGCTCCTCCATTTCAATTCAATCTCCCTTAACTCCTTTCTTCTCTCTGTCACTCTCCTTCTCTTCTTTCTTCATGCTTCCATCAATTTGACGGTATGTTTGATTCCTTTCTTTCCATTCTAATTCATGTTTCCATTTGATTTTGCTATTCTGAACTCTGATTCCCTTTCTGCTTCGTTGAATCGCCGATGGATCTGTGTTTGTTTTTTCCACAATTCTCTAATTTTGGATCTTCTATCTCTGTCTTTAATTCTCATTCTCCATCTAGATCTGCTTCCACTTTAATTTGCTCTTTCCTTCTACCTTGATCGCGTTTTTTTATTTTACTTTTTTTTTTGGATCTGTTGTAGTATTCTCGACTTGTTTTATTAGGTATGAATTTGTTACTACTGTTATTGTGTAATCTGTGCGAATCCTAAGTTTTTTGAGTTTCTCACTTGATGTTCTTTGGATTTGCAGTGTATATCGTTACTTCTGCTGTAAACTATGGAATTTGTGTAGATGTGATCCAACTTTCATGGAAGCTGAGGAATAAAGGTTTTCGCGGAAGTCGTGTTAGGATTTTTTTTTTCTTGAAAATGGCTCCATCTAGCAAAGCTGACAAGAAAGCGGCTGTAGATGCAGCCGCATGGATGTTTAACGTTGTAACTTCTGTTGGAATTATAATCGTGAATAAGGCTCTCATGGCTACCTATGGCTTCAGCTTCGGTAATTATTTTCTTCATCTCTTTTGTTTATGTTATTTATACCTTCTTTGTGTTTATCATATCTATTTCTTTAGGATATAGAGATTAGGGGTTAGTTACTGGAATTCTATATGGTTGCTTAAGAGATAGTGATATTCTCTTATTTTTCAAGTTTGGTCTATGATCTGCATTCTCCTGTTTCCATTATTGGTCTTATCATTGCTGTCTTAAGAAGGTTCCTACCATCTTTAGTAACTTCTGTTTGTTTTCTGGTGCTGTCCATGTGATTGCTTGAGAAATAATGACTCTCTCAAGTTTCATTCACCGTCTAAATTTGCACACTTGCTTTTCCTTCTTAAAGCACAGTTTTAGTCCATATATTTGGTTATCCTAATAATGGAGTAGGAAACATAGCTGTAATCTGCACGGAACCTACATGGCTATAATCAATAAAAATTAATAATAAGGGGGAGGAGGCTAGGAATGAGAAACTGATATGTATGTGTATAAGTGGTGCTTTCCCTATTAGAAACTATTAGATTAACTAGAAAATGTCCTCCCCAACAAAAGCCAAGGAGATTAAAGGAAAGATCTCCAAGTGGCTTATCTATAAGGTAGGTTGGTTGCAGAATATGACGGATAGGTGCTCAAAATGAAAAGATGCAGCTGATTTTTATTGCATATCAATAACTGGATATATGTTTTTGGAGTTTTCTGAAACTATACATTTTACCAAAATAAAGTCATCCCACAATATTATCTTTTCTAGGTGAGCTGTAGCTCGTATACTTTTTCAACCAAAAGTGATTGAAAATTGGTGGAGAATTATGTCATGTGGTGTGGATCAAACATCAGGCAGAATGTGCTTGAGCATTAATCTTGAAGGGAGGTTAACTGTTGGATTGAGCGATTGACAGTTTTAACTATGTATAACTTAGTGATATTGTTAAGAAACACATAAGTGATCTCATTATTAATCCTGTTGATATAGTAAACTCCTTCCTGTTTCGAAGAAATTAAGAACAGTGATGCTTTGTAATTCTAGGAATGTTGTATGTGCCTAACTGCTTTATTGCTTTGAGCACTTTTTGGATTAAAGTTTAATGGCAAATTGTTGGAGAAGGTAAAACTAAAAATTTATTAGTTAAATTACCATTTTGGTCTTTAGTACTTTTGGTTCTTTACTATTTTGTCCCCTTTACTTTCAAATGTCCCAAGTTTACTTTCGATGAAATCATAAAATTAGTCCCAACAATTAGTTTGTGTTGATTTGTTCCAAACAGAATTTAGTCTATTAGTTCCGCTTATAAATTATGAAAATTTAAGAAGCACGGATACGGATACGAGACACAGATACGACATGACACTCACATGATGACATGTCATTTTTAAAAAAAATCTAGGACATGGACATACCAAGGACACATTTATTAAAATATATATTTTTTAACATAACAAGAAGGAAATTTAAAGTTAACGAGTTTATTTATTTCTATATTTAAAAAATTAATTCGATGTAGTATGCTCTCAAATTTTATTATTTTTGTTATATATGTGTTGACTTAATACATATAAGAAGAGTTTGATGCATATCTACCAAATGTTGGTCCTATTTTGGCTTTATACAACTAGTGTCTAACATATCTATTGCACTAACAAATGTTTGATACATGTCCAATGAGTGTCAGAGTGTCCAAGTGTCGGACACGGACAGGCTAGCCAAATTAAAGTGTCCGTGCTTCTTAGGTGAAAATAAATTCAAATGACGTCTTCCCTCATATGAAAATTATTATTATTATTATTATTTAGTTAATTTCGATAAAAATGAACTTTGAGGGATTAAATTAGAAGCTATGAAGACTAAATTTTAGATTTCTTGAAAGTATGGAAACTAAAATTGGACAATTGAAAGTACATGGACTAAAATGATATTTTAATCCAATTTACTATATATAAGAAAGAAACAGGTGAAAAGTTTCTATCCGATTGCTCTAGTTTGGTATTGAACCTAGAAAAAGTGGGTATGACTTATGAGGTCTGAACCTCAAAGTTTGAAGTGTGATTGTTAAGTTTGGTAATTGGTGGTGGAAAATTGTAGGTCGTAAATAGTGATCATTTAATTTGCTTTATGCCTTCATAATATGCTGCTCGTTGGATCTTTGTTTCTAATTATGTATACATCACTACCTTGCAGCCACAACTTTAACAGGTTTGCATTTTGCAACAACCACCCTGATGACTGTCATTCTAAGGTGGCTTGGTTATATTCAAGCCTCTCATCTCCCTTTTCCAGAGCTTCTAAAATTTGTACTATTTGCCAACTTTTCTATTGTTGGAATGAATGTTAGCCTGATGTGGAATTCTGTGGGATTTTATCAGGTAAACTTAACTCTTATCATTTATTTTGTTTTCTTAATTGGATTATCATAACTATTCTCAAATTTCATATTGTTCATGTTCTGTTGTCAGATTGCAAAGCTAAGTATGATTCCTGTCTCTTGCTTGTTGGAAGTCGTCTTGGACAAGATTCGGTACTCCAGAGACACGAAGTTGAGCATTGCAGTTGTTCTCTTGGGCGTTGGAGTATGTACTGTTACTGATGTCAGTGTTAATACCAGAGGCTTTGTTGCTGCCTTTATCGCCGTATGGAGCACTTCTCTGCAGCAATACGTAAGTTATTCACATTCCTCTAACATTTATCTCTAAGATCTTTGTTTCCAGATCATGCTACTGGATTTCATTTTTTTTTACCGAAAGCGTAAACATCAAGCACTCGTTCTTAACTACGAATCACCTGACACGCCCATCCCATTCCTAAAAACATAAACAAAAAATGACAACATTTTTCCAAATTCCTTCTATGACAATAATGACATCAATAAAACTTCAATCTGCAGTATGTGCATTTCCTCCAACGGAAGTATTCGCTGAGTTCCTTCAACCTGTTAGGACACACGGCTCCAGCACAGGCCGGGTCTCTTCTATTGGTCGGACCCTTTCTCGACTACTGGTTGACGAACAAGAGGGTAGACCAATATGACTACAATTTAGCCTCTACCGTAAGTTATTTGATTACTTCTATTCTAAAAATTATGCCTTGTTTGGGTAGTTTTATTGTTCATGAACTTGCTTTTGCTCAACATTTTCCCATTTGGCAAATTTCACAGATTTTCATAATTCTCTCCTGCTCCATTGCTGTGGGAACCAATCTTAGCCAATTTATCTGCATAGGCAGATTCACAGCTGTGTCATTTCAAGTTCTTGGCCACATGAAAACAATCCTTGTCTTGATCATGGGATTCTTCTTCTTTGGGAAGGAAGGGCTTAACATGCAGGTAGTTTTGGGAATGATCATAGCTGTCATCGGGATGATCTGGTACGGTAATGCCTCGTCGAAACCCGGTGGAAAAGAACGTCGAAGCCACACACTCCCGACAGTTAGACAACAAAAACATGGTGGTTTAACAGATTCTACTGAACATGATGGGAAGGTCTAAAGGAGAGTGTGGCTCATTCATTCCAAAAAAGAAAAATTTTTAATTTAATTTGCTGAGTTTAGAATGACGATCATATTTCTCATATTTATTCATCTCCCCATTTCTCTCTAATTTTCAATTTTTTTTTTCTTCTCACAGTATTCGATTTATCAGAGGGCATTGTGTAATTCAGGATAGGGAAGTGTTCTTGGAACTTTCAATTTTTTTTTAAAAAAATTATTATCAGAATCACAGCTACTAATTTTGGTCATAAGCATTTCAATCGGATCTCTGCCAACATCTTTTATATTCGTATTTTTGGGCATTATATATATATAGATTTGATTAATTGGTTCTTGGCTTCATTTAACAAAGACTGATTTTTTAAATAAAGGAATAATAATAATAAGAAAAAATCAATTAAAATCTTAAACTTCTAATTTTCCCTTTTTTGTTAAAAAAAAAAAAAAGAAATTAAATTTAAATTAATGAATCAATGTAGTGTACAACTTGAAACTCCTTGATGCGGGTGCAATGATTTTTATCAATATAAGTTTTTCATACTCTTATTGCTCTATTATTTTCCTCATTTTTTTGTTTGGAAAAAAAGGTTAAGCAATAATCTTTTTTAGGATTTTGAAAGAAGAATAACGTTAACTATATCCTCTTCAATTGAATTAAAATAAAATAAAATAAAAATGGTTATGTATTACTACAAGAGTTTAAATGAGGAGATATTTTCTCAGATCATAAAAATAAAAAAGCAAGAGAGAGAAGAGGCTAAGGATTGAAGATTGAAGAAACCTAACCCATGTATGGATGTATTGAATGAAGATTTTCTTACCTTTATTTAATCAAGCTATGTTTCTTTTATCTAAGAACTCTTAGAGGGAAATACCTTTACAAGGGTGATTTTCTCAATATCACCTTAGGTTCTAATCTTGGAGGAGCGGTGTTCGAGTCAAAGAGCTCTTTTTAAAAGGATACAGATGGAAGGTGGGCAATAAACCAAATTATTATTGACATAAATCCTTGGATAGCTCAGAGTGGGTGTTGGTTCCTAGTATTGGTAAAATAGGAATTACAAAGCAAAAGAGTTGAGCACATTCTTGAATACACCTCCTGAGAGAGCTACTGTCAAACATATTCGTATATTTGCATTATTTATGTTTTTGGTCCAAAAGTTTAGAAAAATGTGATATATAAACCCTTAATATTAAAAGTGTTAGATATATTAATTAATATGTTATAAGGTCTTTTATTCAAGTTAAAATATGTTCTACAGTTTAGTAATTGTGTTGGTTAACAATTTGGTCATTTAACCATTTTACTGGTTCAACCGGTTATCATTATTGTATAAATAGGTTTCTAGCCCTAATTTTCAATAATAATACAAGCTTACTCTTTGAATTCTTGGAGCTTTTACATCAGTCTTTGACTCTATAATCTGAATTATTCTCTCTAATAATAATATGCTCTATACCTGTGGATGTAGATAACATACTGTTCTAACACACTGTTAGTGAATCACATAAATTTGTGTGTCAATTCTCTTTTTTTTTTCGTTTTCCATCAATCTCTGATTCTCAACTTGACACCAAAGATGAAATCATTTAGAGTTATGACCCAAAAGACATGTTTTCCGTGAAAAGTGTACCCTCCAATCTGAGTTCACTTGCTCAAAAAGAAGATTCCAATATATTTTGATTTGTTTTCGGAGTTCAGGCAAAAAAAAAATACGGAAAAGAAGATTGGCAACAAATTTTGATGTGGCCGATGACAAAGTAGTGATGTGGCAAATATGAACCAATTGTAAGATGACATGTGGCGGGTTGTTGACGAGAGATTAAAAGAAAAAGAAAATGAGAAAAATGGGATCACATAAGATTGTAACATGTGGCATACCAAATCTTTGAATTTAAAATAAAAGATAAAAAGATAAAAAAAATAAAAAAAATAATAGAAAAGTCACAATATGGTGAAGCCTTATTGGTCCATTTTATCCTTTCATTAAGATAAAAGAAAAAAGAAAAAAGAGATATAAAAAATAATAGAAAAGCCACACTGGGGAGAAGCCTTATTGGTCCATTTTATCCTTTCATTATAAGTCATTTCACTATTAATTTGGTGGTAATTTTGTCTGTTGAAGGAAAAATTTTGGACCAATCACAAATTGTCACATCATTCACTAAATTAATGGCGAAATTCTAAATAATTGAATTTGGGATCAATTAGAAGTTGACATGTGTCCCCAAATTGAAGTCGAAGACATAAATTTTCGAATTCGATGATGCCATGTGTTTTCATCACAAGCGTTGGATTGAGTGAAATTAATTTGGCCCAATTTGATATTTTAATTTGGGCTAAAGTTCAGTTGAGCCAAAAAAATGGGCTTAATTTTGTCCAAATATCGAAGTAGGTCCAAGTCCAACTAATTGGGTCGCCAGGCCCATGGATCAACCAAGCCCAAGCCCACGAAGCCCATCAGAGAACTCTATAAATAGAGGAGCTTTTTTCATTTGTGGGGAGTGAGCAATTCTACACTTCATAGAGCCTAGAGAGAATTCTTTACAATCAGAAGACTCCCTACTCTTGAAGCTGCACACTCCTCGAAGACACATGTCTCCTGAAGATTCAAAGTTTCTTTCAAGACTTCGACTTCGTGAACATCACGCGCTCCGCATCCATAAGTCAAGCGTATGAATTCAATTGAGAGAGAATCAGAGGATCAAGTACTAGAGACCGAACCACATAGCATCAATATCAACATCAACGCAAGTTCAACTCCATGAAACAAGTTGCTCTGAAAATCTCATGTGAACAAATTGACATGCTCAGTGAGACCTCTCTATCTCTCATCTCTCTCAACATTCAAACAAATAAATGACACTAAAGAAAGTTGCATCCAAAGTACCTGCTGCAAGCGACTCTTACACGGGACCTGTCACCCGCAGTTGTTCAAAGGAAGTTATGTAAGAGCAAGAGCAAAGTGTCGTCATCGCGTATAACATCTTGAAACATATGACAGAGTCTCCTAAAAGCGGGATTGTCATCAAGAAAATCCCTTGTTTTACAACTCTACTTTTGCCTTCAGCAAGTCAAAGAAAGAATCGTACCCAAATGTGATTTTTGTCATGATGGCAGATGTAACAGTCGAAACGGCCATAGTTGAAATGGAAAGAAAGATAAATTTTCTAATGAAAGTTGTAGAGAGCGAGATCATGAGATCGCCGCCTTAAGAGAGCTGATGCAAGCTCGTGAAACTGCTGAATCGGGTCAAACTTCTTCTTTCAAAGCAAATGATAAAGGGAAGACCATGTTGCAGGAAAACCAACCGCAACAATTAACTTATGTTACCTCTTTATCGGTCCAACAGCTGCAAGATATGATCATGACCTCCATAAGGGCTCAATATGGAAGTTTGTCCCAGACCTCTTTTATATATTCTAATTCATACACCAAGAGAATTGTAAGCTTGAGAATGCTTGTTGGGTACTAACCCCCGAAGTTCCAGCAATTTGATGGGAAGGGTAACCCAAAACAACACATTGCCCACTTTGTTGAAACATGAGAGAACATGGGAACCAGAGGAGATCTGCTAGTTAAGCAGTTTGTCAAAATCCTAAAGGAAACGCTTTTGACTGGTACACTGACCTAGAGCCCGAGGTGATTGACAGTTGGGAACAACTTGAAAGAGAATTTTTTATCCGCTTCTATAGCACTAGATGCACTGTCAGAATGATTGAGCTGACAAATCCAAATGGCAGAAAAAGAAGCCAATCATCCACTACATCAACTGATGGAGAGCTTTGAGTCTGGACTGCAAAGACCGACACACCAAAATGTATGTTGTAGAAATGTGCACCCAAGGTATGCACTGGATACTTCTCCATATTCTACAGGGAATAAAGTCCTGTACGTTTGAAGAATTGGCAACTCGCACCCACGATATGGAGTTGAGCATTACCAATAGGGGAATGAAAGATTTCCCGATTCTTGAAGTGAAGAAGGACAAGAAAGAAACAAAAGGCGCTAAAAATATTACAAAAAATGCCACGAAGAAATCAATGGTTGTTAATACGACCCCGCTGAAATTTTCTTCAAAAGGCAAAGAGAAGAAAGTTAAGAAGAAGAACGAGGGAGGTGAAAGAGGTCACCTAACTTTGAAAGAGATGTAGGGAAAAGTTTATCCGTTTCTTGACTATGATGTTGATATGCTTGAACAACTGCTAAAAAAGCAACTTATCCAGCTACCGGAATGTAAATGACCGGAACAGGAAAGGAAAGTGGACGATCCTAACTACTGCAAGTATCACAGGGTCATTAGCAACCTAGTTGAAAAATGTTTCATGCTGAAGGAGCTGATTCTAGGGTTGGTTTGTGAGAGGAAGATTGAGTTGGATCTGGACAAGGTTGCTTAAACAAATCATGCCACAGTGGCAGTAACTTCGAATGCTCCAACATTTACTATATGTTATGATGAAAGAGAGAGTTTGGTCCAGTTTGCGACCCTCGAACCTGTGGTCATTCAGTTTAAGCAAGCGATCTAAATGATAGACTTTGAAAACAAAGAAGAACATGTTGATAGTGACGATGATGAAGGATGGATTCTCGTAATGCATCGAAAGAAGAGAAATTTGAGTCCTACCCAAAAAGAGTTACCCTCCTATCAAAATTATAGAAGAGGGAACATGACTGAGAAAATGAAGGGAAAAAAGAAGGCTTGGAAGCCCAAGCTTGTTAAGGAGGAAGATGAGAACTTCCTTCAACCCAGGTGACGTTAGTAGATTTCCTTCCGGAGAACTTCCATGGCTGATGTTCGAGGTAAACGCCAAAGGTTGTTGCATGTTATGCTGTCAGCATGATAGAAAAAGAGGATACTCCTCCAAGTTCATCGAAAACCATGAAAGAATCAAAAGACTTACCATCGCTCAACATAGATGACCTGTTGTCACTCCCTCAAGCAAATAAGACGGCTCTCATCGATGTGTTGTTAAAGTCAAACACATCTAGCACACCGACCTCTAGGGTGCGTACAAATGTCTTTTGCTGTATATCCACGACCATTGTATGTTTTGGGATACGTTAAAAAACAGAGAGTTGGTCGAATTCTCATCGACAATGGATCAATCGTCAATATAATGCCTAAGACAACTATGAAGCAATTTGGCATCCTCATGGAAGAATTTTCAAATAGAAAATTGGTAATTCAAGGTTTCAACCAAGGCAACCAAAGGGCGATAGACATTATACGTTTAGAACTCCTCATTGGCAACCTGAAGTTCAACACGTTGTTTCATGTCATAGACTCGAAGACCACCTATATATTGCTGCTGGGACGTTCTTGGATTCATGAAAATAGGGTGATAACGTTGACACTGCATCAACATTTCAAGTTCTATCAAGATGGTATTAAAAAAGTTGAAGTAGACTCTGATCCATTTTTAGAAGCTGAGTCTTACTTTGCAGATGCGAAGTTTTATTTAAAGAGTGAGAGTGTTGGTGAGGCAATGCCCGTAGAGACTCCATTAATAAAGGATGGAGGTAAATCTAAGTCGAAATCACAAGTAGATGCAGAAAAAGAAATAGGCGATAAAGCACGAGCCTCTAGCTCAAAGAGGAGTGAGGCATCCACCAACATTACAAATACACTGATTTTAAAGGTAGAAAAGGCTCCAAGTCCTTTGATCTTGCACTATGTTCCTTTGTCGAGATGCAAGAAGGGTGAGTCACCTTTTACGGAATGCTCAAAAGGCTTAAAGGTCGATGATACTGAAATATTAAAGGAGAATTTCGTTACACCACTCACTTTGATAACGAAGCATGAAATCCATAAACCAAAGGGAGAATTGACAAAGTTAAATATGCCCGAAACACAAACGAAATACGGGTTCGATCCTAAAGCTTACAAACATCTGAAGAAAGCAGGTTATGACTTCACGACTCACATTGAGTTTAAGAGCTTAAGAATTTATGAGCGACCCGAGCTTTCTTCAACCCAAAAGAAGCTTTTGTAGGAGGGGCATGCTATACCTAGATCGAAGAAGGGCTTAGATATGAGTCATCAAAGCCAGTTCACATAACCAGAAGGGTGAAGGAAAAGGTAGTCGACAACAACCATATACCTGCAGAGGAAGTCGATGATGCAGGAGAAAGAGAGAGCAAGGATAAAAGAACCTCAGCCTTCGACTGCATTAGACCGCCTGTCACACGTGCTTTGGTATTTGAGAGATTGAGCATGACAGGAGTAGAGAAAGAAAGTCCATGTATGACCCGCAGCTCTGTCTGACATTCAGCCTTTTGAAGGTTAACTATGCCTTCTGAAGAAGAAGAAGAAATCGTCTCTCAATCTTTAGTAGTGACGCGACCATCATCCTTCGAAAGATTAGGTGCAATTTCGAAAAAAAGCAAAGGAAACCCACAAGTCAATTTTTTATCGCCTTGGGCACGAGGGTGTTGATGACCACTTCAGCAAGGTGTCTTCAGTGAGATAAAGGGTGAAAGAGAAACTCATGGTGTCGTCTCTAATGTAGCCATAAGAAAGAAGAAGTCGATATCTCGCGCGTCAATCTGGCGGCACCTCAAGCACAAGGATATTGAAAGTTCATAATGTGAGAAATATCTTGTGAAGCAAGAAGTGACAGAGAAGTTCATAGTGTCGTTTCTTTAGTATGAAAAGAAAGATCTTCGTTACTCTCAACACAAGCAAGGGTTCCCTGAAGGTAAAAAGGTGTAATGTTATCTTCACTAGCCCTCAGAATGGAAGCTTAGAGCAGAAGGAAGGTAAAACTTCATGTCACTACATTACCATCATCGAAGAGTCCAAAAATGAAATGGCCGAAGAGGATGTGGAAGATGCTCCACTAGGCCTAGAGGATGGTGGTCAATCCATAGTGGATAAACTTAAAGAGGTGAATCTTGACATAGTAGAAGAGCCACGCCCGACTTTCATTAGCGCATCTCTCTTTGGTGAGAAGAAAGGTGAATATATGAGTTTACTCATTGAATATAGGGAGATTTTTGCTTGGTCTTACAAAGAGATGTGAGGATTTGATCCAAAGTTAGCAGTCTATCATTACATTATTGAACAAGGGTGTCGATCGATTAAGCAAGCCCAATGACGCTTTCGACCAAAGCTTATTCCTCATATTAAAGTTAAGGTCAATAACTTGATTGAAGCAGGGTTTATCCACGAAGTCAAGTACCCAATGTGGATAGCCAACATTCTCCCTGTTAGAAAGAAGAATGGACAGCTTCGTGTTTGCGTAGACTTTCATGATCTAAACAGTGTATGCCTGAAAGATGATTTTCCATTTCCCGTCATGGAGATCATGGTTGATGCGACAATAGGGCACGAGGCCTTGGCCTTTATGAATGGATTGCCCGAGTATAACCAAATAAGAATGGCTTTCATTGATAAGGAAATGATGGCCTTTCAGACTCCAAAAGGAATATATTGTTACAAGGTGATGCCCTTCGAGTTGAAGAATGTTGTCATTACTTACCAATGCGCCATGCAGAAGGTATTTGATGGTATGTTGAACAGCATGTAGAATGTTATGTTGATGATCTCGTGGTCAAGTCTAAGAAACGACAAGATCATTTGAAGTATTTGATAATTGTGTTCAATCGCCTATGAAAATACTAGTTGAGGATGAATCCTCTCAAGTGCGAGTTCGGTGTAACCTCAGAGAAGTTTCTTGGTTCATTGTAAGGCATCGAGGGAATGAAATAGAACAATCCAAGATCAATTCCATTCAGAAGATGTCAAGGCCAAAGAATTACATGAGTTAAGAAGTCTTCAGGGACATCTGGCTTACATCCAGAGGTTTATTTCTAACTTGGCTGGTCGATGTCAACCTTTTCAAAGATTGATGAGAAAAGGAGAAAATTTTGAATGAGATGAGGCCTGCCTTAATTCTTTTCGACAGCATAAAAAGGTACTTGCTTAGTCCTCTTGTCCTAGGTGCTCATGTAGCAGGCAAGTCATTGATATTGTACATTGTCGTGCAAGAAAGATCGATGGGGGCATTGTTGGCACAAAAAAGAGAAAAGGGAAAAATGTGTGCCCTCTAATATCTAAGCAAGACTTTAACCGGAGTTGAAATCAATTACTCTCAATTGAGAAAATGTGTTGCACTCTTCTTCGCTATCGATAGGCTGAGACACTATATACAGGCTTTCACAGTTCGTCTAATTGCAAAAGTCAACCCCTCAACTATTTTCTATCTGGGCCAATCATCTCTGGACATTTGGCCAAATGGGCAATCATACTTCAGCAATATGACATTGTCTATGTGTTGCAAAAGGTGATTAAAGAACAAGTGTTGGCTGATTTCTTAGCAGATCACCCAATTCTATCAAATTGGAAGTTAAGTGAAGACTTGCTCGATGATGACGTTCTCTTCACATAAGTCACGGAGCCTTGGATCATGTTATTCGATGGTGCAACTTGAAGAAATGGTGTGAAGGCAGGCATCGTCCTCATTTCACTTGAGAAACACATGTTGCCTTATAATTTTGCGCTTGCTAAATTGTGCTCGAACAACGTCGCCAAATTCCAGGCCTTGATAGCCGGCCTCTAGATGGCTGGAGATTAGAGTATCATGCATAGAGATTTTTTATGACTCAAAGTTGATAATCAATCAGCTCTTACTCAAGTATAATGTGAAGCATAATGACTTGAAGCCTTACTTCATTTATGGCAGATAATTGATGGAGAAATTCAAAAGCGTGATGTTGGAGTATGTCCCGAGGTCAGAAAATAAAAAGGTGAATGCCTTGGCGAAATTGGTTATTGTCCTAACAGTTATAGATGACGTATCTCTAAGTATAATGCTTTGTTGAAGGTGGGTTATACCTCTGGTCGAGACTACGTGTAAAGAAATGAATGCGATATCAATCTACTTAACTGATAAAGAAAACTAACGACAACCTATAACAGTTTACCTTCAGCATGGAAGGCTTCCTGATGACCTTCGCCATAAAACTAAGATTCAAAGAAAAGTTGCTCACTTCATTTCTTACAAAGGGTTTTATAACGATGCTCCCTTGAAAGGCTTTTTCTTTGATGCCTTTGAAAGGAGGAATCAATGAAAGCTTTGCAATAAGCGTATTCAGGCATTTGCAGTGCACATAAATCTAGACCAAAGCTCAGTTCCAACTAAAAAGGATGGGTTACTATTGGCCAAGTATGATCCAAGATTCAATGAGGTATGTAAAGAAGTGTGAGGCTTTTCATACCATGCAAACTTCATTCATCAACCGCCCGAGACTCTACATCCAACTGTAGCTTCATGGTTTTTTGAAGCATGGAAACTTGATCTTGTTGGCCCTATAACACCTAAGTCGTCAACAGGACATTCTTACATCTTTGTAGCCACTGATTACTTTTCAAGTTGGGCTGAGGCCATCGCCTTGAGAGAAACTAAGAAGGAAAACGTGGTGGACTTTATCCATACTCACACCATCTACCGATACAATATCCCCCATCAAATTGTGATAGATAATGGGAGGTATTCTCCAATGGCTTAATGGACAGCTTGTGTGAGAAATTCAAGTTCAAGTATTACAAGATCCATGTACAACGCCGCTGCAAATGGGTTAGCATAAGCATTCAACAAAATGTTGTGCAACCTGCTAAAGAAAATTGTCTCTAAGTCAAAGAGAGATTGGCAAGAGAATACTTATGAGGCATTATGGGCTTATTGAACCACTCATCGTACCCCTATAGGAGTTACACCATATTTTCTTGTTTATGGAGTAGAAGTTGTCTTCCCTTTGGAACGAGAAATTCCATTACTAAGGATGGCAATGCAAAAGAGTTTGACTATAGAAGACAATGCCAAGTTACGTCTTCAAGAGTTAGAAGCATTTGATGAAAGACGACTAGAAGCTTAACAGGCATCGAAGTGTTACTAAGCACAAATGTCTAAAACCTTTGATAAGCACGTGGAACCTCGATCTTTTCAAATTGGTGATCTGGTGCTTGTTGTAAGAAGACCCATCATCACGACGAGACATACACGAAATAAGTTCACATTTAAACGGGATGGACCCTACATCGTCAAAGAATTCTACACAAATGAAGCATACAAGATCATTGATCAAGATGGATTAAGAGTTAACCCAATCAACGGAAAATTTCTTAAGAAATTTTATGCTTAATAAATATGTAAAAGAGAGAAAAAAAAAAAAAAAACAGATCCACCTCTTTACCGTAAGAGTATAAACTGCATGGTGCTCCTAGCCCACATGAGCTTAAAAGGTGAACAATCCCAAAAAAAATCTATTAAACTACATTATGACATGATCCCATTATCATAAAGGGTACGTAGGTAGCTTAAAATAAAATTTAAGTGCAGTCACACACACAAAAAAAAAATTATTTCCATTAAATTCAAATATTCAAAGTCACATATACAAAACAATAAAGATTGAATAAAAAAAGGGGGGAGACGGAGGAGGAGCTGGCTCAAGTCAGAGCTTCCACTTGAAGTCTTTTAATTCTTCATGTGCAATTTTCATGTTTTTGCGAACTATAGCTAAAGCCTCAATACCCGCATCAGTTATAGTGGGGGTGCTCTCAAGAGTATTGATTTCTTCCTGGGTTTTGGCAACTTCAAGTTCTTTTTCAGCTATGGCCTCTTTTTTTCTCAGGGGATAAACTTGACAGCTTCTTGGACTCAGCGTCTAAACTTTGAAGTTTGGCTTCTAGCTCCTACTTTTCCAAGGATATTCGGGCAGCTCGCTCTTGAATGACTTTGTCTTCCTCTCATAATTAGCTAATTAAAGTCGGAGTTTCTTTCATGCGGAATGTCATCTCGCCCAATCGATGGTCCTTTTCGGTGAAAGGAAATTGTGCGAAATATGAAGATTGCACTACGTTCAAACTATCTACCCTTTTAAGATAAATAGTAAAAAATTCTTGAAGATGAGCCAAATTGCTCTGATGAATCTTCGAAATGCCGGAAAGTATCGTTGCTATTTCCGATTTAAGGCTTGGTACGTGCTAAAAAGAAGTGTGCACAATCTTGTCTTGAACTACCTCCCACATATATATGGCTGCTTTCTGATAGATGTTTGAAACCACTACCTCCCAAAAATATAGAGAAGTTTCAGGGTGCTCAGTAACTGGTTCACCATTTACACATTGTGTTGGCTCGAAAATCTTGAGGGGACTAGGAAGGGACATGATTTTTCTCATTTGAGGCACTTCAGAACGACCAACCTCGTCAAGAGAATGATTTAAAGCTTCAACATTCTCGACCCTTACTTTCTATTTTCCACATCAAATTTCTTTGAAAATGTTAAGGGGCTATGAGGGTAGTATGAGTGTTTCAACTAATGACGATTTACAAGTAACAATTTTCTCAATGGATGAATCTGAAGCGTAAGCTCCCACTAAAGATTCTTCGCTACACTGCTCTGGAAGTTCCTGAAGATGATTTCTCAAGGGTGGCTACAAAAAAAAAAGAGAAAAAAATAAATGAATTATTTGCTAAAGAGTTGAACGAAGAGAACATAAAGGGAAAATATACATACTAGTATTACTGTATCACTAGGAATTGCCGAGGCACTTGGAACTCCTTCAAAAAAATCATCACCGAGCATCTTCACCTTCTTTAAAGGTATTTTCTAATGATGATCACTGTTTCTACTATGACTTTTTTCCTCATGGACGAAACATCTTTATGAAGGGTGGGAGCTGCCTCTTTAACTCGGGTTTGTTTGCCACCTTGATTACTCCCTTTATTCTTGGGTAGCTTAGTATGCAAGGGGGTAGGGATAGTGCAACTCATTAAGTGATGTGTGTTATCCTGAAAATAACTCTCATATATTGTCAACCATCATTTCCTATATCATGGAGTAATGTGGTTGCATGGATCCAACATGCGGGCTGGTATAAACACTTAAGACAACAATCGACATTTAGTCCAGACCCTGAAATGAAATATCACATTATAGAATGTGAAGGCATGTGGAATTTTCCCTATATCATTAGGGATATCTTGGTAAAATCCGAACTGCCGACCAAACTAATAAAGACTATATGATTCTATGATCAAAATATTCCTACATTGAGATGATAGCTAGCATGATTGCATACTGAAGATTTGGTAGGATTGGTAAAAGGATAGATATCTATCATCAATCAGATGCTCATATCTGCTCCGGTTTTGAGAATTCACATGCCATTGGATATTTGCACCTTTATGGATCAGTTCTCGTGCTTCATATTCTTCAATGTAAATTGAGCCACCTTTGCCAGAAAAGTTGGCCATTTTTGGACCCTAGACATCCACTGGAACAGGGTAATGGGTGTTGAAATAGTGAGCTAACCAACCATAGAGATAATGCATGGGAAAATAAAAGTCCATGCGTCCAATCAGAGTTAAAGCTTTAGATATCAACCTTAAGTCATGGTAAATATTGGCTAGAACTGAAATCACAAGGCTATACATTTTCCCGTTGGCCATTAAACTAACAATCTTAAAGACTCCAGGATGAAGATAAGCTCCTTTTTGTGAGAATACCAAAAGACACAACCAACAGGATAAAAATGCAGCCAAGTACGTTTTATCCTTCAAATCGTCTTCTATCTCGAGTTCCTTGGATAATATGTTTCTCTACTCTGCCAATCCCGTGGTTTGATGTCTCTGTCATCTGGATTTTGAGTAAACCAGGAATAAGAGGCTTTCTTTTACTTTCGAGTAGTAGGCTTTTCATATCTTTGATCCCTGAAGAACCAAAATGAAATCCACAAACTAATGGTCACTAGGGATTCATTCTTAGAAGACAACGCACGATTTTTCCTACAATGCATGATCTTTCTGCAAGCAAATTATTGAATGGTACACTTGGAAATGATGTTTACAAGACTTTAGGAGATATCTCTTTTTGTCCCGAGAGCCAATTAGCTCTCTAAGACAGGGAATGACCTCTTCGTAGAAGCCCCCTTTAATCAAAAGGCCACCAAATGACAATAGGTCCTATAGGGAGACTGATAATTCACCTGCCATGATGTGTAGGGTATTGGTCGATGGACACCAAGATTCGCGAAAAGCTCAAGTCTTGTCACGATTTCAATCATACATATACAAAGAGATCGTCACCACATCAAACAAACAGATAGCGTGAAGCGTCCGTTCATTTCGACCAACTACGAACTCTAGTCACTCCCAGTATCAGTCGCTAAAGGTGAATTTTCTAGGACTTTTATGTTGGCATTACAACGGTCTCTCCCCATCAATCATGTGATGCCCAAGAGTTAACACCCGATCAGGAATAGGAGCTTTGTTATGAATTGAGGATTGTAATATCCATACTTTTTCTTCCTAAGTCAAGGGAACTTCCACTGACAATTCAAGTGGGGTCGGTCGTTGCCAGAATCAGGCCATACATTTGTGAAAGGACCAATTAATGGCTCCTCCACAAATAGGCTAAGTCCATTTGTTAAAGGTTGATTCCTGTCTTCAAGAATTACAAGATGTTACTTCCCAGACATTATATGTTCTGTGAAGTGAACCATTGCTCTACAAAAAAAAAAATAAATAAAAATATCACCAAAGAGAAATAAATTTCAATTGTACAATTTAAAAGAGGCGGATGGCGAGCTCCACAGGGCTTGGACATATGTTGAGTTCGAATGGACAGAGAAGATTGAAGGAGCCTTCTAATGTCATTATCTTTAGATGATACAAGCGCGCAAGGTGATCCGGCCCTGTCTGGGGGAAGATGATCCGGCTCTCTCTAAGGGTGAGATGATTTGCCAGGATTAGATGACCCGACCTCTCTAGAAGAACATGACATGGATCTCTCTAAGGACAAGATTATTCGACTTTCTCTAAGAGTGAGATGGTTTGGTAGGGTCAGATCATCCGACCCTCACTAAGGGCAAGATGATCCAACCTTCTCCAGGGGTGGATAACCCAACCCTCTCTAAGGGTAAGATGATCCGACCCTCTCTAAGAGTGAGATGATTCGGTAGGGTCAGATGATCTGACCCTTACTAAGAGAAAGATGATTTGACCCTCTTTAGGGGTGGATGACCCGACCTCTCTAACGGTAAGATGATTCGGCCTTCTCTAAAAATAATGTGATTCTCTAGGGGAAAACGGTCTGGCTCTCGCTAAAGTCAAGATGATTCGAACCTCTCTAAGGTCAAGATGATTTAGTTTAGATGAACCAGTCTTCCCTAAAATCAGCAAAGGTGGCGGTTGCAAATTGGGACACTGTTGCCAAAAAAAAAAAAAAAAAAAAAAAAAAAACCACCTTTCGCAGAGATACATAGAAGTTGAGAAACTAAGCAAAAAAGTTACTCTTTGAAATGCAACTTACTCGTAGCTTTGATTCCTATGAAAAAAGAGCAATAGGGCAATTTAGTATAAATATAATTAAATTTCAAACAAAAAAAAAAGAGAATTTTAAAAAGAGGTAAAAAAAAAGTTAAAAAAAAAGAGAGAACAAAAGTTGAAATTAATTTTGTTAGAAAAAAGATAGAAAGAAAAAAAAGGATAGAAGGGAAAAAAACAGAAAAGAAAAGAAAAATGGAAAATTAAATTAGTTCAAAAAAGAAAAAAAGTTGAAATTAAATTAGGTAATAAAAAAAAGACCCTAAGTCGCGTGTTCCCTCCTCCTTTTCCACCCCTCGTTTTGATTCCATTTTCGACGAGTAATGAGCGACGAGCGATAAGAGCAGCGATAGAAATCTCGTCTAAAAGTGCCAAATCTGTGAGTGTTCAACTAAGACTCACAGATAATGAGCTGTTAGCGATGGCGAATGACGCAATGGCATTTGATGGTAGAACGGTCGCAATAGCTCGACAAACGAACAACACAGCGGTGGCTAACGACTTCACGGCTCGTGGCTCGTGGCTCACAAAAGGAGGGCTTTTGGCTTGGCACTATTTCACAGCTAGTGGCTTTGCAGTCATGGCTTGGTGATCCCGCGGCTCCTAGACGGCAGCTCAAAAAAAGAAGCGGTGGCTAACGACTTCACGGCTCGTGGCTCGTGGCTCACAAAAGGAGGGCTTTTGGCTTGGCACTATTTCACAGCTAGTGGCTTTGCAGTCATGGCTTGGTGACCCCGCGGCTCCTAGACGGCAGCTCAAAAAAAGAAGTTTTTCTTTTCTTTGCCTTCATGCGGGATTATTTGAGTTGGGAATGCGGTCCTAGTTATAGAGGTTTCATCAAGTACTGCAACAAATTAGGAAATCAAAATCATATAAAGATTTGATTTAAATTATTAGATTTTATTAGGTTTCTTAATTTGATTTAATCCTAATTTCAAATTAAATTAAAAAAAAAAAGAAACAAACAAATTAAGGTCCTATTTAATTTAATTTTTTTAGATTTTGTCCTCAAATTTATCTTCAACAAAGATTTGAACATGTTTCAAATTTTATCCCAAATTCAAATCATCAAAATTTAGCTTTCTATCTCTAAGGCCAAGTCAAGTTAAATTAGAGATAAAATCTCAAATTCGTCTCAAATTAAAGTTAGGTCATATTCTAAATTTTATCCAGAATTCAAGTTACACATGTTTTTATCCTCAAGTCAAACTAAATTAAAAATAAAATCTCAAATTGATATAAAATTCAAATTTCGGCATCTTCCAAACCTTATCTCAAATTCATCCAAATTTAGGTATTTATCCCTATTTCCAAATCAAATTGCAGGTAAGATCTAAAATTCTTTTCAAATTAAAATTTGGTTATATTCCAAATTTTATCTCAAATTTAAATTAAGTTTAGTTTTTATCTTCAATCCAAATCAAATTAGGGTAAAATCTCAAATTAAAATTTGGTCATATTCCAAATTTCATCTTAATTTCAAAGGTATCAAGCCTCGGTGTTTGCCAAATTAAAATCGAGGGTAGAATATCAATCTTATCTCAAATTAAGGTTTGACCATAGTCCAAATTTTATCCAAAATTTAAATCAAACTTATGTACCCAACTCATAGTTCGATTACTTTGACACATCAAATAGAGTCAAAATCAAGGGCAAATAACTTTTATTTTGATTCCAACTTCATCTTTTTTTAGTTCATCCACCCACATATGTGCATAAATCTCGAAAAGAGACATTTGTTGAAGGAAAAATTTTGAACTAATCACAAATTGTCACGTCATTCACTAAATTAATGGCAAAATTTCAAATAATTGAATTTGGGACCAATTAGAAATGGACATGTGTCCCCAAATTGAAATTGAAGACATAAATTGGCAAATTTCGATAATGTCATGTATTTTCATCAGAAGTGTTGGATTGAGTGAAATGAATTTGGCCCAATTTGATATTATAATTTCGGTTAAAGTACAGTTGAGCCCAAAAATGGGTTTAATCCCACGAAACCCATCGGAGAACTTTATAAATAGTGGAGCTCTTTTTATTTGTGGGAGTGAGTAATTCTACTCTCCAAAGAACCTAGAGAGAATTCTCTACAATCAGAAGATTTCCTAACTCCTGAAGCTGCACATTTCTTGAAGACACAAGTCTCCTATCTGCTTATATTCAACTAAGAGAATCAGAAGATCAGGTACTAGAGATCGAACCACATCGCATAAAATCAGTGTATACATTCAACTGAGAGAATCAAAAGATCAAGTACTAGAAATCGAACCACATCGCATAAAATCAACATCAACAAAAGTTAACTCCAGAAAATAAGTTTCTCTTGAAACCTCGGGCGATTTAATTCAAATATAAATTATTTTTTTATGTTTTTATCTGAAATTGTTTTTTATGGTTCATTTATGGCTCTCTTCTTCCACTATCTTTCTCACCCCACATCCACAGTCCTCCAAGTTCCATTTCCATCTAATTAATCCTCTCGTTATTTCACTTCCTCTCTCCCACTCATTCCTTCACATTACATAACCTTCCATCTCTCCCACCCCTTCAAATTCCTCCTTTCGTTCATACTTAAAAAGTCACGATAAAAAGCTAAGAGGTGAAAAAGTAATTAGATCATTTTCTTCTTCTAACTTTTATTTTTGTCACACACGCATATACACATAAATTTATAGAAATGTGCTTATATATATTTTTTTTTCTGTTGTTTTTCTTTTTGTAAAGATATAAAGAAGAGATGAAAGTTTGCAACATATGAGGTTATTTCTTAATTTATTTTTTTCTTTTTCTTTATTGTCTCATCTATAGCTTTATTCATGTTGACAAAGTCACAATAAAAAACTAGGAGGTGAAAGAGAATTTGCATAATTTTCCTCTTCTAATATTTATTTTTACATATATGTGTGTGGTTGTGTGTATATATTCTTTTTCCTTTTTTTCGTAGAGATGTAGAGTAAGAGATCCAAGATTGAAATGTTTGAGATAATTTTTTAATTTCTTTTTTTCTTTTCTTCTTTATCATCCCACCTACATTTTTATTATAGATATGTTTGTTTGTATGTCTTCTTCTTTCATATTTTTTTAGGTAATTGTAATTGGTAGTATTTTTAGGAATAATAAGCAAGTTTATAACATCATTTTAAAAAAATTATAAATATATACAAGTCTATTAGTGATAGACTTCTATCGTTGAAAAACTCTTACCAGTGATATGGTCTTCACTGATAGACTCCTATCAATAATATGGTTTATCACTGATAGACTATTTAAATTTAGTCATATTTGCAATTTTTTTTACATTATGTTATATTTGCTAATACTTTGGCTTTAATGTCTATATTTGCAAATGTCTCTTTTTAACCTCAATTTTTCATTAAATACTTACTTTCAATTATAGACGTCAATTTCTATTAATTAATTAGAAATAATTAGAAATTAAATTTTAAATTTAATTTTTATAAGTGAAAAAAACAATGAAACTTAATTAATTATAATTCTTTTAACGATTTTTTATTTATTAACATAAATTAACTCAAAAAGACGGAAAGTGAGTACTTAGTGAAAAATTGAGGTTAAGAGCGTAAACCTCGAGAAATAGGGACCAAATTGAAGCAAAATTCAAATGTCAAGGATAAAATTGTAAACCAAGGGACTAAATTAAGACCAAACTCAAAAATTAAGAACTAAATGTATAACAATTTGAAACCTAAGGATGAAATAGAAACTAGTCCCGAAACCTACGGACCAAAAAGGTTTTTTTTTTTCATACTTCTTCAATCACAATAATAACAAATGTCTTATTTGAAATCACATAAGAACTTTATTGTTGGATGATTTATTAATGATCACCATACATGATAAAGGTAACTATAACATTTATCGCCATGAACGAGGAACTGTGCACTTTTTTATATAATTTATTTAACAATTATAATTAAAATATAGTAAAACTATTTTAAATGACAAAATTGTTAAAAATATTGACAAATAATAGCAAAATATCACAATCTATCTATGATAGACCGTGATAGACTACTACTTGTGAGTATCTGTGTGATAGATATAGATAGTAGTCTATCACAGATAGTCAGTGAAATTTTGCTATATTGAAAATATTTTGGTTCATTTTTCTATATTTGAAAACAATTCTAAAATATATTATGCATCTTTATATGTATTTTTAAAAAATTATATGAACAAATTTGACATGTGTAAGTCTATTTTTTATTTTTATAATGAGTTGATGTATATTTTAGACAAATGTTGAAAGTCATAATTATTAAATAAATACTAAATTTAGAACAAGTCATAAGTTTTTATATGTGTTATATACATAATAAAAATATCAACATTGACAAATCATTTTTATAAAGAAATAAAATACCTATTTGCCATTTGAAATAATAATAAAAATAACTAAATAAAACCATTTTGCAAGGTCAATTAGTGAAAATAAAATGCTTAAGTTTTTGTGGTTAACAATAAAATAAATACAATAATTTGAACACCGAAATATATATAGTTTAAGAGAAATTAGCTTCATTTATAATAAAATGGATGATGAGAAGTTAGAATGTAAATTTTTCTTAATATAATTATTTTTTTTAATATGTTAACTTGATATAATAAAATGTAGGAAAATCACATGCATAACACATTTTTTTTTAAAAAATGGAATTACGGTTTTCTTTACAATTTTAGTTATATTTAATACTTAAATTAGTATTATTTTTAAATCTCTTAAATTAAACATTTGTTATTACTCCCTCAATTTTGTGTACCTAGATTTCAAAGATGAATGTGGAAGATCGTAATATCTAAATGCCCTACTTTTTATATATATATTAAATGTAGAAATATCATGTGCGTTCGAAAACTAGTAAATATAAATAGGTAATGTAAGAGAATTTTTTGTTTCCTCTTCTACCCCTACATTTTTTTATAAATTTCTATTTTATCCTTTCTAAATAGGACCTAACTCTAGAAAGGTGTCTGTTGAGTCAAATAGGTGTAACTGATGTCAACAGGATGCAAGTTAGAGGTATATATGGGTTGGATTGATGATATTTTTTGGATCAACCCGAAAATCCAGATTGGTTTGATTGGCAACCTAAATAAAGTTTCCAACCTAACCCAACCCAACCCTTAAAATTCAGATTGGGTTGGGTTGGGTTGGGTTGTTTGGTTATAATTTTTTTTTTTAATGAAAAATATATAAATTTATATATAACACATGACTAATAACTAAAATCTCATAAAATTAAGATGCTAAATACCAAATATCTATGATATTTATTGTAAATTTTAAACAAACACAAATATCATAACAATTTTAAAAGAAAATATTAAAAATTCAAAAATTAATCAATACAAAGAAATCAAACTTTAAACAAAGAGGAATATACATATAAAAAAAAAATTCTCAAATAAAATTCGATCTCTCATCACTTCAAACTCAACAAATAATTGATCAACCTTTCACTTCTAAAAATCCTGAAAACATAAAAATTGATAACGAAGCAGATAAAATTCCACATGAATCATTTATCAATCTCTATTATTGATCTTGTCATAAATAAGGAATACCATTTAACCTCTAAGGTTTTAATTGACTCAGGAGCCGATCAAAACTGTATATGAGAAGGATTAATACTTACCAAATACTTTGAAAAAACCTCTGAAAAATTACATGATGCTAGTAGTCAAAGGTTAAAAATTCGTTACAAACTTTCAAATGCTCATATATGCAATCAAGGATATTGTTTCAAAAATACATTCATATTAGTTAAAGACTTAGATGAAGAAATAATATTAGGAACCTCATTCCTATCTCAACTTTATTCCTTTCTCATTTACTGAGAATGGATAAAGTTGAGATAGGAATGGAGTTCCTAATATTATTTTTTCATATTAGTTCATCAATCTTTCTTTATTTCTTACATTAATCTTTGTTTATCAATTCCAACAATTATTTTTGTTTTGTTTTATTAACTTCCAATTTACACAAACTTTTCATCATCATTCCACACCAACATACTCATTTCATTCCATAAAATATCATAATTTTCATTTCATTAGAATATCATAATTAATTTTCAATTTTCCATTTCTTTTTCCATCTTCTATTTCATTTTCATATTTGCCACGTGTCATCCATGCACACTTCCACCATCACAATTTATTCCACATTCGTCATACCACACACACACCACATGTCCACTTCTTCCATATTTTCCATGCATCCTTCCACGATCCACGCCCCAAATGGTATTAGAGCCTAGTTTTTTGACGGTAGAGTGTGTTAGTCCAATTGCATTAGCATTGAATTGTCATTAAGTCTTTGTCTTAATAACATTCTAGTTATCCTTTGGCAATAATCAAGTTTGTTGGTTAATTCTGCTGAATAGCGCTTTGGGTCAACCCAAATTTTTTATAGCCAACCCACAACCCAACCCAACCCAATAAAAATAGAAAAATTTAACCCAACCCAATCCTTATATTTTGGGTTGGGTAGTCCGGATTATTCGAGTTGTCGGATTATTTAAATACCCCTAGATGCAACTCTCCAAGAAGAACATGAGTCTTCAAATATATGTATATGTTGAGTCTAATAGATACAATTGTATTATCCAGGTGGTGAAGGTGGTTATATATAAACTGGTGTATTATTTTATTTATAAATGAGATGTATGTGTAATTTATTTAAAAAAAATATATGCATTTGTTTACAATCTTAAAAAATGATTTCATACCACCAAAGTTTAGAGGGAGGAAAAAACTTTAGAAAGAAAAAAATTTGAGGGTAACATAAATTTAGTAATAAAAAGAATAGTAGAATAGAAAAGAACCAAAATTTTTAATTCCATTCTAAAATTGTAAGTTTAGAAAAATGTTAATAAAAAAAATATGTCGAGAAAAAAAATATATTTTGAAGATAATACGGTAAAAAAATTTAAACATAGAGGAACAAAAGTTTTAGGTTGTGTTTGGAATGTATTTTCGACTCTTTAATTTAAAAAAATAAGTTATTTTAGAAAAAAATTAGAGTTTTTGACAACTACTTAAAATAGCTTTTGAAGTGTATTTTCTATATTTTTTGTCAAAAATATTTAAATAAAAATGAGTTTTTTGAAAAATATTTTTTTTCAAGTCGGATCTAAACGAGTCATTAAAGAGAAAATTTTGAAGAGGGAAATAAAGTTGAATTTAGAGAGGAAAAAAACAATAAAACCTTTTGAGAAAAGAATTACAAAAATGGGGAAAAGTTGAGAAATTAAAAGTAGGAGAGATTAAAAAAATTAGTCTAGAGCGACAAATAAAATTAAGTTATTTTTTATATAAACTATTTTATTTTTCTTATGACATGAAACCTTACTCATATTTCATATTGATTCTAGGTACATTTGAAATTTATGATGCTTATAATATAGCATAAATAATTTAGGTTTTGTTTGATAATCATTTTGTTTTGGTTTTGTTTTTGAAAATTAAGTCTATGGACACTACTTTCACCTCCAAATTTCTCTTTTATTATCTACTCTTCACCAATGGTTTAAAAAACCAAGCTAAATTTTGAGAACTAAAAAACCAACCTTCTTTTTCTTTTTTCTAAAAAAAATTTTAAAAAAAAAAAAAAACAAAAAACAAATTTTTCTATTTGTTCATCCTCCAACTATTCAAAAAATTCATCTTTATCTCATTCTCTTCTAAATGTAATTTATGAGAGAAAATTGTTGGAGTGTGATAGAACTAAACTTATAAATTGTATTTGTTTAGAGGGGATTTAAAAAAAAAAAAAAAAAAAGTTTTTCATTGAATTTTGTATTAAGTGTGCATAAACCTTGGGGTTGTGAGAAGAAAAAAAATTGGTTAGATCCTGAAAGAAAGTTTCTCTTTAGCCTAGATGAAAAGAAAAAAAGGATCGTATAGGTTTATAGCCAAGGAGTTTTGGATAGTAGGAATAGACAAATTGTCGAACCACTATAAATATTGGGATCTTCTTTTCCCTATACTCTTTTTATTTTTGCACTTAGTTTCTTTTCTAATTTTTAGATTGTGTGTTAGGATTTAATTGTTGCTTCGCATAATTGTGATATTAGCTATTAACTTAAATTGATTGTTTGATGTTATTTACTTAAATTAAAATTCAAATTTAGTTGTCACATTTAGATTATTTAGAATTTGAAAGTTAAAATTGGTGGACAACTTATACACCCTACCCTCTAGTGTTGCCATTAGATCCTACACAATGTGACCATATGGTTTCGAAGGTAAAAATCCAATATGGTCGTATTATGCCCTGGATTGGGTCAATTGAAATTTTTGCAATCAATTCAAGGATTGCTAGTTTATAACTCATGAGGTGTTGGTTCACTTCGAAACTAACTACAATTTCTTGAGGAATGAATCTCACTAGCAACCCATCCATTTGAAGTCTATTTAAAACGTCAAGGGTTTTCATTTCAAGAGAGTTTGAAATCTACATTTGAAGCCTAAAAGGAACTTCCACCTCTTCACAAACGAGAGTTCCTCTCACCTTATCTGAGAAGATGAGTTATAAAGTAAGATTTACTTTGAAAAACGTTGAATCAAACTTAAAAGTGTTGTCATTGTACCAAAAAGTTAAATACTGTGTTCCCAAAATTTTCGTGTTGCTATTTTTTTTTTTTTTGTCTTTATTACTTTTATGTTCTTACTTCCTTATCTTGTACTTATGAATTTCAATTTAATGAAATTATTCTTTTCCATCATGAGCTAAATTTTTTTTTGAAGACTTCGGTCTTCTAAATGCCCTAAAAAGGATATAATGGCTTGAGAATTTGTGAAGCTTTGCACCTTTATTTTTCTTCTATTTCTTTTGTTGAAAATCATGTTTATCTCGTCAATTTAAACTAGTCATTTGAGCTAGCATGTTAGTTAAGTCTTAATACTGAGAATATTAAGGCAATAAACGTAGTTCGCAACAAAAATCCATGACTAAGAACCTAAACATCGAATGTTATGTGACCTTATACAAAAGTCACATCACAAGGCTAAAAAAACTTTATGAGATTATCTAAATATTAATCGACCATAGAAATATAAAACTGATTGCTTAGGCTTCTAAGAGTACTTGAAATGAAAGTTGAATAGAACTAGATCTTGGTTCATGGTTGGTAGACAATGAAAGCATTTTATGTAAGGGGCGATAATTTGAATTCCTTACTTGATATCATTATTTATTTTATTTACTTACAGTTCAGCCACATTCACTTATTTTCAACTCATTACTACTTGGTTTATTTCAATTCTTTAAAAAGTGAATTTCATAAACTAGTCTCGTGAAAAATTGTATTTAGAATATCTCCATTTTACTATTAGTTAATAGTGTATGCTTGTACTTAGACCTTGATTGTTCTCAACTAATTTCTGAACCATATCACTTTGTACATATTTTTTGTCATTAAGTTTTTCAACCTCAAAAGCTTGAATCTCTCAAAACGAAAATTATAACAAGGGTAATTCTTAAGGAAGTTTCAAAGGTCGAGATCAAGGAGTTCTCGAAATGTCATAGAACCACTAACAAATTGGCTTATCTCCTTGTTAGAGTCGCGTTTTATTTTCCTTTTGACCAACTTTCTTCCTCCAAGTTGGGGGAAGTTCTTTTGGAATCGAAATTACCTTGAGTGGTTCTCCTTTGCTCTTAATGAGAGCTTTGTTATACCCATCTTTGCTTGTTTTATTGAAGTTATTTTTTCAAAAATAATGAAAGAAACAAACACCCAATTTTGTGTAATTTTATTTAATAAGTCTCCAAATTTTTAATTTTATATCAATAGATCATGAACTTTAGAATTTATCTTTAAATTTTCAATTTACGTCCATTAAATATCTAAACTTTAAAAGGTCTCAATATATCTTCAATTTTGTATCCAATAGATCCTTAGAATTTTCAATTTTGTTTCATATAGGTCAATAGACTTTCAATTTTGTATCCAATAAATCCTTAAAATTTTCGATTTTGTTTAAAATAGCTAACCTATTTGACATTTTTTTAAAAAATCATGTCTAAACATAAAATTGAAATTTCCAGAGTTTCAAATATAAAATTCAATTTTACATCCAATAAATTAATTATAAATTAATTTTTTTTAAATGGAATATATTATATATTAAATAAAAAGAAATTAAAGATTCAAAGATAAACACTTAACAATTTAAAAAATCAAACCTAAAAAATAATAAACTTGTAAGTTGTAATTCAACCCCCTTTTTTAACCTGAATTTTCCCGCGGTTATTTTTCATCAGAATACAAGATGTGTAAGCATAATAGATGCAAAATATAAAAGATAACATTCTAAAGGAAAATAACAATTAAGTCCGACTTTTAATTTTTAAACTTAATAGTAGTAAGTCCATATGTCTTAAAAAAAGAAAATAAAAAATCAATCTAGATTTTCTTGATGGAATAAAGTTTTAAAACAAAACACTGGAACCTCTAGTGGTAGTGTTGTAAATTTGAGAAACAAATGAGAATACAATGTTAATAAAATATAATATTAAAATAAATAAATATAATATAAATATATGAAATAAATAAATATTAAAATAAATTAAACATAATATATATAAAAATAAATATAATTTTTTCCACTTTCTCCAAACATTTTGAAAAATAGAGACGACATACAATCAATAGACACTATTTTGTGTAATATTTATAATAAATAGGCTTTAAAGAAATTATTAGTTGATTATTAAAGTGCAAAATCCCTGTCAAAATTTGTATGTGCACATAGCGTGGGTATGATTACTGATTATATACATGCATGCTTTTAAAAACAGAACATTGTTACACGAGTATGTTTATAAATGTAACCAAGATTTAAGATATCAATATCAATAAAATTATTGAGGTCTTAAACTCTTGATTTTACAAAAATTTCAATAAAAATATTAATAAAATATTCATTGAAATAATTAGTGAATTTTTTAAGCTTTTTTGTGTTCCGTAAAATTTTTCTATAGACATAATAAAAATATCAATTCATCCTTGTGTAAATATTGAACCTATAAAAACATAGAAATATCCATGAAAATATCAACATGTCAAAAGGAAATTTGAAATTTGATCCTACAAAGATAACCTAAACTTCAATTACAATTACCTTGCTAAAAATAAAATCATATAAACAGATTATTTTATTTACAAATTTATTTGGGATTATAAATGAAAGCTTTATTTTATCTTTTTGACAAGAAAGTTATAGTTATTGTGATTTTGAATGCGCTATATAATAAAATCAGTTATTTTATCAACGGGCTATTAACATTTAATTATCAAAGAACATCAACGGATAATCTCACGCCCCAAATGAAAAAACCGAAGAAAAGCACAGCAAGCAAAGCAGATAATCGAGAAAAATAAATAAATAAACTCAACTGGGATTTCAATCTCTATTATAACGAGCAAAAATGAATGACCGATATAAAACATAACCTGGCAGAGGCTTCAGAAACCCCCCAACCAAATCCAAAAAGGTTCAAACCCAATCTCAAAGGACTAATTGCATTAATCTAATATTGCATCCAACAGAAAATTTTTGCTTGCAAAACAGAAAAAAGAGAGATTTTAACGCTTCTTAGAGACACCAACAGTCTTCCCTCGGCGACCCGTAGTCTTGGTGTGCTGACCACGGACACGAAGACCCCAGTAATGCCTCAGACCACGGTGGTTCCTGCAAAAGATTTGTCTCAGAATTTATGTAATAAGACTCTTGGTCATCAAACTCAAAAGTTCAGGTCAAGTTTGCGACGTTCGAATAGGAACAGAAGGGGAAAAGGATGGACAAAACTTGATTCCCACGTGTTTTTCCAATATTCATCAAAAGTAGAGCAGACATGGGAGAATAACAAACATGTGGGTGCCGGGTAACACAAGATTTTACAAAAGAAAATGGCTACTTCAACTGAAATCAAAAGATGGGATTGCTGCTAAATCAAAAAATTTGGCAACCAATTGGTATGGATATAACATCAGGGACAATCTATCTATACCTTCTTATAACCCCAAATACTTGAAACTTCATAGATTCACCAAATTAGACAACTTAAACAGCATATTACTAATAGCATTTTGTGCTCAATGAAAGTAAAAACATGTGATTGCAAATAAGAATCACCTGATCTTCTTCAAACGCTCCAAGTCATCTCTCAGCTTCATATCAAGAGCATTTGATACCACCTGTGAATACTTTCCATCCTTATAGTCCTTCTGCCTATTCAAAAACCAATCAGGAATTTTGAACTGTCGGGGGTTCGCAACAACGACCATGAGATTGTCCAGCTCAGCAGCAGTTAATTCACCAGCTCTAAAGTAAGAGGCAAACGTTTTCAAACACAGAAAATTTACAGAAGATTACACAAGTCTAAACAACAGATCCTAAATCATAAACTATACAAGCCAATTAAAATAAATAACTAGAGATACAAGATCATTTCCAGAATTTAAAATCCCTCTAAAACATATTTGCATCTACATAGGCAGCAGCAGATGAACTCAGTCTCCTAGGTTTCTCCTCCTAAACTAAATTCTAGCAACTACCAACTAAATTAATTATAAATTCGGATCTAGGCACCACAGAAACGGAATATCAAAAGTTATAAACAAGTAAGAACTTGTGGGACTGTGCTTAAAACAGTCTATTTACAAACAGAAATCCAATGAAAAACATATCTAATTAAAGCTCAAAAACAAGAAAAGGAATACCTCTTGTTCATGTCGACATCGGCTTTCTTGCAGACAATGTTGGCGAAACGCCTGCCAATACCTTTGATGGAAGTAAGAGCAAACATGATCTTCTGCTTCCCATCAACATTTGTGTTAAGCACACGCAAAATGTGCTGGAAATCTTCGTTCGCTACCAACGACTGAATCGACGATCAAAACAAAACCATAAGAACTTTGTATATAGAAAGAGATCGATTCGAGTAAGAAGAAGAAATAGAACACAATGGCGAAGGAAATCGAGCGAGCGTTAGGGTTTACCATTTTTGAGGGCAGAGGGCGAGCGGCTTCGTCCTGATGCTTCTTCTTCTCAGAGGCTGCAACGAACCGAACGACTTACCTACTGGAAGAAGCTGAAAATTAGGGTTTTATATTAGGGCTCTTCTTCTTCTAGGGTTGATTGCTGCTGTGGAAAGTCGAATTTACCCTTTATGTATTTCATAATGCTTGTTCAGAACATTTTGAACTCGGCCCATTTATGACCCTGGTTTTCGATCTGGCCCATTTATTTCTAACATTTTCATAGATGTTTGAAAAAGGGAAATTGCAATCGATAGCAAAATACATAAGGTTATTTGTAAATTTAGCACTGATTTTTTAAAATTACAAACGTGGCCTAAAATTTAAGCCTGATTTTCGTTTTTTTATTATTTTGATTGTATCCTCATTTATATATTGAATATATTTTATATTTTGGTATACCAGTCAACTGATATACTTAATATTCAGTATATCAATCAACTGATATATTTTATTTAAAGAATATAGTTTATGTAACTGTTATACCATTACTTTAATTGCATTATAGTTGATGTTGTTTCTTCAAGTATGATAAATATTATTGTTTTTTTCCATTTTGATATAAAGTTATTGTCATTCAATTAGTTCATTTTTTATGGTTTAATTTATGTTTCGACATTAGTTGTATTATGTTTTCAAAATATAGCATAGGTGTATCAATAATATATTAGTTGTCATTAAAATTTCATTTGATGTACATTATTAGTGTATCAATAACATATCAACACTTATGATCTATTTCTAGTATGGTATTGCTACATCAATAGTATACTTATACTCATTTAATATAATGATTCAACTACGTTAGTGGTATATTAGCACTCCCTCAAAATTCAATTCCAAGTATCTATATTATTAGTGAACAGTAATTTATTAGTATATTAACTGATATACTACTGATACATTTATTCACTATACCTAGAATAAAGTAATATCATATGAGTAATATATCTAATATACACTATACCAACAATATACCGATGGTATTTATCATAGTGATGAAGTGATACACCTAAAATGAAGTGTATCAATGGTATATATGTATACTAGGTATGTCATTAATATTTTTTATTTTAGGTGTATCATTATATTTTAATTTAGCTATATCAACTAAATGATATACCTAAATTAAATAGATTAATAGTATATCGACGACCATATAAAAAAATTAAAGACCGTCCAAATGACATTTCTTTGAGCATATATTTACGTGTAAATGTGAAGGCTTTAATTACACAAGGTTCCAAGAGATATTCTTATGTGAAAGTATACTAATGGTATATCAACTAAAAACAAGCAATTCTTGTTCACACAATTTTCGAAGAAACGTGTTTCGTGGAATTGAACTTGTATTTATGTAGGTTTGATGCAAATGTGGTTCTATCTATAATACTTGATTATCTGATTCTCTCTCGATTGAATGAGTATGCTTGATTTTCGTATATTCGGGAGACTTATATTTCTAAAGAGTGTTCAGCTTCAGGAGTTAGGAATTATCTCTGGCTCCCTAGATTACAAAATTTATGACTCTTCAAATGGAAGGGAACTCTCCTATTTATAGAATTCTTAGGTGGGCTTTTATGGACTCGAGCTTGGTTGATCCATAGACTTAGTTTTTAGGCTCAACTAATTGGATTTAGGCCTTAATCGAATAGAGGCTATTTTTTAGCTCAATTTGACTTTATCAAATCTTGATAATTAATTGGACCAACATAATTAATTTGACCTAACGGTCAAGAAAGAAACACATAACATCATTGTGATCGACTAGTTCTTTTCTTCAATTTTAATCTAGGACATATGTCAATTTTTAATTAGTCTCAAATTTGATGATTTACAATTTTGTCATTAAGTTGAGAAATGACGTGGTAATTAGGTAAACAAAAATTTATTCAACAATCCTTTAGAAAAAAAATTAAATAAAAATAAACTAGTGTCAAGTGCTTTGACAATGCATCAAACATAGAAATGATCGAAATTTATCTTTGTTCAATGATCAACTAGAAGTTGTGGCAAAAAACGAAGGTGAAATGTGAGAATGAAGAGCAATTGAAAATGAAATGAAGGTGATGGCGGGATTGATGGAGAAAAAACCAAAAAGCTTTTTGTGCCTATGCGATTGATTAATCCCAAGTATTAGAAACAATTGCCAGAAAAACAAAGGTGATGGTGGCGTTGAATGAGAAATGAAGGCGAAGGCAGTTGAGTGGAAATGAAGCTGAAATGAAGATGAAGGCATGGTTTTTTGGACTAGTAATAGGTTGGGTTGGGCTTTTTTTTTTTTTTTTTTTTTTTGTTATTTTCGCAAAATAGGAGACACGGGTGTAATTTTCGTAATACTGTTTGCTAAGGGCTAACAATATGTAAGGCTCTAATAAAGGTCATATATTCATTTATGTTCAACTTTTCCATTATTTATAAGAATGTCTAAGTGAGCTTTTTAATTACACGAATATTATGACTAATTCCCTTTTTGTCCTCAACCTGTAATCAATTATACACATTTTAAAAAGGAAAACTCAAAAGTCTCTTGATTCCCACATAATCTTTAAGAACTATCATTTTTCAAATATTTCAATTAAACTGAAAATCAAATGCATGATCTTCTTCATCTTTCTTCTTAGATCTTCTCCAAACCCACAATATTCTCCATCTTTCTTCTTAGATGCGTGCGATAACGAATAAAAATAGAAGCAATTCATTCCTTTTGGTGAAACTTCCTGTATGTTTCCTATTTTTTGAGCGATTGCGGTCCTATATTTTAACTATTATTCATCTATTCTGTATTTCATTTGGAAATCTTTGCGACATTCTCCAGTCTAGAGATCCTTGGAGAAAGCTTGAACGTTAATAGTGGTTCCCCACAGGCATAAAGACATCGCAAATGAAGACGATTACGAGGAAGTTTGTGCCCTCTTTAAAGAGGATGGTGTCATAGTTACCGCTACCCAACCCGACGATGTTGTAAAACTGTGGTTGATGGGTTGTAAAACTTAAAAAGATAAACCAATAGATTTTGTTATAAGCACTCTGATATAAAACTATAGTTATTTGAAAGTGTGAACATTTATGATATAAATGAGGTTTATGATATATAATCTAAAAATATGGGTAGTGAATGTGTGATTTCTTATTATATTGTGATATATACTTTGAGCTACATGTTTTATAATTCACATTAAGTCAATATGTGATTTATATATTGTGGTATAACTAATATATACTGCTTTATATTGCTTTATACTTTTGAATGAAACTAATGTAGTGCCAAAAAAAACATCTTAATATAGTGCTCTACAGATATTTCATTATATAAAAAATCTTACTATATTGCATATTTAAGATAGAATCTTTTATACACCAAACACAAACACAATATTCTATGGTATATTTGAAAATAACCATCTAACAAAACTTCTGTATGGAACAACCATCTTTCTTTTTATATTTTAAATATACTTTCAAAAATAAAGATATCTAACACACAATAAAACTTGTTATACACAATGTTACAACATTTCCAGAGACATCATAGAAAAACACAGAAAACTAAAGTCAGAATAGAACATAGAGTTTGGGTATCCAGTTCGGTGCAATATTGTCACATCCTCTCATAGATTACTTCTTTAACATAGGACGAGAAGTGAAGATAGTAAATACCAACCCTTTTTGTGCCATTTACTGTCCACCTATCCCTTTGTAACCTAATAAATTATTATATACCAACATAAATTTACACGATCATAAACTACCGCTCTCTCTAATCTATGTACTTCTTTTACCTGCCATAAACCAATTCAGAACTATATACATATATAATTCTAAAGAGTTTGAAACAAATGAGAAGATTGATGCAATTGCAGACAATAGCCTTAGTAGGCTAGGCACCCAGAGATCTTCTGAAAACCCAAGCAGATAACTACAAAATACATTCATCTAGCATATGTGTAAAATCACCTTAAAGTCCATACTGATTCATTTTATAGTCAAAAACCCTAGAAAACCTTAAATGGACTCAAAATAGCTCACAAAAATGTCAAATGACCAAGACAAGCCACTAGGTAGGGTAATGGTCAATTGGGTGCACGACAAGGCATCGCTTGTGCATTAGAATACGTAACATTAGGCTGATGGGTGTCTACTCACGCACACTAGCACCAGACGCATGCACAAAAGTAGATAGATTGGCAATAACTCACCTATACGGGCACTGGGCGTTTGCACAGGCTATGCGTTGAATGCTATGAGACGTCCGTTGGGCATTGGACGCAAGATGCCTTGGGCATGGAACGCTGGCAAGTGAGACGTGCGTTGTTAGGTGTTGGGCAGGCGTGTGTGACACTAAACGCATGAGTGGGCACTATTGGACACATGATAGACGTTAGTGCATGGTTGATACACATACACAGCAACATGCGAGGCGTGCGAACGCAGCCATCAAGTGGTGGGTGATGCGCTCATTGAACTGATCTTCTTCATGTTGGGTTTTATGCCTTAAAACTCATAGATAGAAACTGTAAATAATGGATTGTCATCAATAAAGAGTTATCGTGGTTATTTCAATAAGTGTTATTGATTGTGTTAAATGTGTTTTGTCTTAATGACTAAATCCAATAAACTAACATCCTAGGTTTTCTTATGAGTCTTGAACTGTATGTGGAGACACACAAGGATCAATGTTCAAGATACAGCCCAAAGGGTTTATAGTATAGGGATAAGGTTGGGTACCTTATCCTTGTGATACTATGGATACGATCCACTTTGTATTTCATACAAACGCAATGATCCAACACATTCGTGTAAGTGACATGCGAGTGAAGGTATCCTATGCGATGAATTTTCATATGACCAGACTACAAAATAGTAACCTCTAGATGTAACTTCGTTGAGTAGTTAGGTTTCTATTTCAATAGGGTGACCTAGGCAACTTAGTCTTAATCCTGAGTCTAATATGAACTTCTGTTCAGGAGGGATTGTCCTTTTGTTTGTATGGGTGAGGTGGCCAGTTCGTCGACTCAATATGCCTACCATTATGGGGGTAAAACCGAGTGAGGAGCTAGGAACATAATAATACAAGATGGATATCACTCCTTCCCAACAATAAGGTAAGTAGATAAGTGTTCCCTTAAATGGTATCTTCAGGACCTGAACAAAGGGTTCTACCCTCTCACTGGCCCAAGAGGGATTTATGTTTAATGGTTGGACCATAAACAAGTGGTTCATTAGAAGAGATTGGTACTTAAGGATAAAGAAGTAACCTAGGTGTAAAACAGTAATTTTGACCCAACTGGTGTTACGAACACTTGTGAAGGATTAATTTGTTGTTATTGGTCTATATCCAAGGACACAAAAATATTTCTGCAGCGAGAGGAGTGTAGTTATAGGTCTTTAATGGAGTATACCCATAGTTAACAAATATTGATTAATGAGGTTAATGAGTTTAGCTAATTAATCTCATATTATAGGAGTTTCTGATATGTAGGTCCATGAGGTCCTCTTCCTAGCTCGTAAAGGGAATTAAGGTAATTATGTCTTGAATAGAGTTTGAAATGATCAAATACACTTAAGGAAATAGTATAATGTATAATGATACATTATAATATAAAGTTTATATTTTAATTAAACTTTATAATATAAATTTAATTTTGGATATGATTCAAAATTAATTTATGAGAGAATTAAATATTATTTGAAGAAGTTCAAATATTAAACTAATATGAATTGGATTCATATTAAGACTATAGGTTAAAATTAATGTGTATTAGATACACATTAAAACAATAGGTTATGAGAGAAATATAATTGAATATGATTCATGTTAGAGTAAGAAAACATGCAGCGGAAGTAGCAAGGATCCATAAGCATTCAAATTCACTAATTTTGGCAGAAACTAAAGCATGCTCATCTAAATAAGAGAGTTTTAAGATCATACCTTTGAAGAACTCTTTAAGAACTTGATTAACCAGCAGTAGTCTTCACCAAAGATCACTGTGAACCAACTCAAGGTCTTCTCCACCATCCTCTTGGAGATTTAGACCGAGTTGTGGGACTCAAGAACAGCTTGAAACGATAAAGAACAGAGAAATACTCACAACAGTACAATTCGAAGAACCCTTTCTTCCCACTAAAATTTTCTCTCAAAATTTATGTGTTATGTATGCCTTCAATTCACTCCAGTCTTCTTTATTTATTGCAGATGAACATGCAAAGAAGAGATATGCATGGCTTGCAGCTCATACTTGGAGTATTAATGAAGAAGAGGAAGTGGGCTTTGTATGAGCATGAAGAAGATGATAATGGAAAACCAAGTTTTTTTTAAAAATTTTGTGCATGCAAATTTATTTTTCCAATTTTTCTTTAAAACCAAAATTTTGATTTCAAAATTCAAATTTGATTTTAATAATTGAAAAATCATTTTCTAAAATTAATTTAATATCAAATATTAAATCAATTTTTATACAATAATCATCTTCATATATTTAAATCATATTTAAATATATATTATCCTATTCCGTTTAATTTGAACGTTTCAAATTAATTTCTCAAGCTACTCTAAAGCTTAACCATTTATGAGCTAGTAGGGGGACCTCGCGGACTACCAATCATGGGCTCCAACGATTCGAGATTATCGACTAAACTCATTAGTCCGATCTAACCCCCTATTTGTTAACTAATGGGTAACTCCACTATAGTCCATAGTTGAACTCCCCTCACTGTAGATATATTATGTCCACTTTATAACCATAATCAGTAAGTCGATCCTTCACAGATTGTTTGTAATCACAACTAGGTCAAAATTACCATTTTACCCCTATGAATACATCTTGTTCCTTAAGTTCCTTAAGTTCCTAATGACCTTCTAATGAACAATTGTGATTCATAATCTCTATGAATCATGAATCAAATCCTTTCTCTATCATGAGAAGGCGGGGCCCCGATTGTTCAAGACCTGGAATCAGTACTCAAGAGAACAACTTATCTGCTAACCCTAAATCAGGTAGGAGTGAATTCCATCTTGTAAGACTATGTCCTCAGCTATTCATCTGGTCTTATCTCCAAAATGAGAAGCTTATTGAGAAGTGTTGTTGGACTACTCCCACCGTTTGCAGATCAAAAGATAATCTCGAACAAACAGGAGTTTATAGCTAGCTCAAGATTAAGATCGAGTTAACCTAGGTTATTTGATAAATGAAATAGTCAGTTTTAATAGTAAACATTCGTTATAAAGAAAAGTGACTACTTTCGTGGTCCAGTCTATATGCAAACTCATTGCGTAGGATGCCTCCACTCACATGTCTCAACATGAACAATTTATGGATCACATCATTTGTAGCACTTTATAACTTCTTGTAACAACTACAGAGTGGGCCGCATCCAATATTGTTACCAGGATGAGACACTCAATTTCATCCATATACTTATTAGACCATTTAGGCTATATACTGTTAATTTGATCCTGTTTATGTCACTACATAAAGTTACAGTATTCAGACTATAGCCAAAAATATGTTAATTGGATTTTCATAATAAGATGCAAAATCAACAAGTCATTATTATTGATAAATAAAATGTTTAACACGAACTGTAAGTTCTAGGACATTCCCAATAATTCACATGTAGGTTAAATTAAATATGTGATATTTAATTTGGTAATTAATTAATTATTAATTGATTTGATTTGATTTAATTTAATTTAATTAATTGAATTAAAACTATAGGTTATCTGAGAGATGTTTCATTTAAATATGACTTAGATGAAATCATTAATTAAATTAGATTTAATTAATTATTAATTATTTTAAATTAATTGATTTTTGTTTAACTCCCATGTAGGGAGTCATCAGAAACGTGGTATAGCTCTCACGTTTCCTCTCTCTCCATTGGTTGATATACTTGCAAAAGGTAAGTTTTATGGAATGCGATTCTCTTTACATAAGGGTTTTGTGTAAAAGAAATTCTCTCATTTCTTCCCATTTAGATTTTTGGTTCCCACAAACTAAACGGATTGAATTTTGCAGCAAAATCATTTATGTGAATGCCTTGCATCCCGTAATTCGATTTTTACATAAACAAATTTAGTATACTAAAATAGAATATAAACATGTAAATTAGCATGCTTTGGGAAAAGATTAGAATCATTTTTACCTTTATAGATTCTCAAGCTTCATGAACAATTCTCTTTAAGTTCCAACGAATAACACCTTTAACGATCTTGATCATGAACGATTTCTTGAACAATCTCGAATACTACCACGAGAGTAACCTTGTTATTCTCTAGGATTTCAATAGAGGGATAAATGATATCCAACTATTGGGAGAAAGAGAGGAGAAAGGGGTTTTTGAGAGTAGAGAGGATTTTCTTTGTAACTTAGGAAAAAATTTGCACAATAACACTTACATGTTGTGTATTGTCAGTCTCTGTGTCTCCTAAAGGGGGCTACAAGGAGGTCTGTATATAGAGAAGGGTCAAACCCTTTTTCTAATCATTTTTCTTTTTTACAATTAATTAATTAATTAACACTTATTTAATTAATTAGCCCAATTAATTAAATAACACTTATTTAATTTAATTTGCACATTAATCAAAAACTATTTATACATTAAATTTAATTTAATGTATATATATTTAATTATCATAGACATCGTATGTATATGTGCGATACTTCTCTATTAATTAATTCTTTGTGAATCTAATTCAAAATTAATTAATTGAATTTTATTTAAATATTACTTTCCAATTTAATTTGAATTATTGATCACATCCATAATCAATTATATATTAATCACATTAATATATGATTTTCTCAAGTTAATTTGAACAATTCAAATCATCCCTCTTAAATATCTTCTTGTGAGCTAACAAGGGTAGATGGTGGACCTATAGATCAGAAGCTCTAACGATATGAAATTAATTGGTTAAACTCATTAACCAAGTTAATCAGTATTCGTTAACTGTGGGTACCCTCTCCTAAAGATTCACAGTTGCACTCTTCTTATTACAGATATATTTTTGTGTTCATGAATATAGACCATTAATAGCAAGTTAGTCCTTCACGAGTGTTCGTAACTCCAACTGGGTCAAATTACCATTTTACTCTTGGGTTACCTCTGATTTCTTAAGTACCAGTGCTCCTCTAATGAACAACTTATTTACAGTCCAACTAATAAACAAAAATTCCTCTCGGGCCAATGAGAGGGTAATTTGAATATCGAGTGGGATTTTTTATTTTAATGAATCCGTTTTTATTTTATGTTATTTCGTACTATGCAATTCCTTTGTTTGTGGGATCATTTTCTCACGAGAGGACCCTTTGTTCAAGTCCCGAAGACACCACTTAAGGGAACACTCATCTACTTATCCCTAAAGCGGGAAAGAGTGAATTTCATCTTGTATTATTATGTTCCCAATTTCCCACTCAGTCTTGTCCCCAAAGTGGTAGGCATATTGGGTCAACAAACTGGCCACCCTCACCCATATAAATCAAAGGACAATCCTCATGAACAGGAATTCATAATATACTCAGGATTAAGACTAAGTTGCCTAGATCATTCTATTGAAATAAGAACCTAACTAGTTAACGGTGCTACATCTAGTGGTCACTATTTCGTGGTCCAGTCTTATGCAAACTCATTGCATAGGATACCCGCACTCGCATGTCAACTACACAAACGTGTTGGATCATTACGCTTGTATCAAATACAAAGTGGATTGTATCCATAGTGTTACCAGGATAAGGTACCCAACCTTATCCCTATACCATAGACCTTTCAGACTGTATCTTGAACATTGATTCCTATATGTCTCCACATACAACAAGACTCATAAGGCAATCTTGGATGTTAGTTTGTTGGATTTAAGATTATTAAGACATGACAGAATAGATAGACAACACAAACAATAATATTTATTGAATTAACATCTATAACTCTTTATTGATGATGGTCAATTAATAACATTTACTATCTACGAGCTTTAGGGCATAGAACCCAACCCAAAACAAACCAATACCTAAATTTTCAGAGAATAGGGAGGTTTTTGAATTGGTGATGTTCATGAAATCCATCCCAAACAAATTGGCGTTTTTCATTCGAGTCATCAACGAAAGTAAGTGTTCTTTCTTTTCTCTGTAAGATTGAATTCCTAATTGTAATGCATGCTTAACCTAAAAATTTTACAGTAGGTTTAATTATTTTAAGTCTCTGTGATTTTCTGTTTTTTCCAATGTATTGGTATTTCAATTTCTCAATTAATTTCGAGTTAAGTTTTGATTATTCTATTGTGTTAGGGCTTTTATCCCTATAACTACTACTAGAGCAAACTCGTATAATTAATTTAGAAATTTCAAATTTTGCACTGGTTTGGTAGGTTGAATTTCATTCTCAATGTGGTTTTCAAATGAATGTTTATGGTAAATTTTGGTTTTAGATTTACATGTTTGATTTGATCAATTTTGTAAAGTCCCCTGCATTTTTGGGCATTTTATCATGTAATTCGAGTCGTCTGTAAGTTCGTGTGTAGAATTAGGGTCATTTACGATGAAGATCAAGACAAATTTTGGCCAGAAAGGAAGAACATTTGACGATCTGCCCAGAATCGCTTTCTGGTGTCGCAAGTTGCAACACTCCACTTACCATTGCAACGCAACTGTTAGGGTTGATTCCTTAAATCTCATAGAGTACTATAGTTTGTAAATGTTTTGAACAAACTCATTATTTATTTAATAAAATATATGATATTTTATTCCATATTTTAGTTGCATTAACCACAAACCGATAAACTAACATCCAAGGTTATCTTGTAACTTAAACATGTATGTAGAGACATAATGGTGGATCATGTTTAAGTGATGACCTAAATGGTCCGTAGTAGATGGATAAGGTTGAGTACCTTATCCTGGTGACACTACGAGTATGGCCCGCTTTGTAGGTGTTACAATTGTTGTAAAGTGCTACAAATGATCTAATCCTGATCATTTATGTATAGACATGTGAGCGGGGATATTCTAAACAAAGGAGTTTATATAAGACCAAGCCATGAAATATTTAGTCTCATTATATAACGTCATTCATACATTTCACCAGGATGACCATAGATAACATGACCTGAATCCTGAATGAGTTGTGAACTCCTACCTATGAGAGCAGTTCTTTGATTTGTATGGGTGAGAGTGGCCAGAATCACCGACTCAATAAGCCTACCATTTTGGGGATTCGTTTGATTGACGAGCTGGGAACACAGCTATACAAAAAGGAATTCACTCCTTCCCCGAGGTCGGGGTAAGTAGATAAATTGCTCCCTTAAGGGCTGATTTCGGGCTTGAACAATGTGGTGCCACACCCTCTCCTAGCCCGAGAGGGGTTTAGTCATAGTAGAACTATGATCTATTGTTCATTAGAGGGATCAGTGGTACTTAAAGAGTTAGATGTAACTATAGGGATAAAACGATAATTTTGGCTCAGTTGTACTTACGAGCAATTTTGTGAAGGATCGTCGTACTGTTAATTGGTTATATCCAATGGACACAGAAATATATCTGTAGTGCGAAGAGTGTAGTTGTCGATCTTTAGTATAGTACCCGAAAATTAACGGATGGTGAATAATTTAATTAAAGAGTTTGATTAATTATTCATGTACCGTTTGAGCTTCAAGCTACAGGTCCATGAGGTCCTCTTGGTAGCTCAATAGGATTAAATGAGAATCAGTTTTTGGATTAATTTAAATTGTTCAAATTAATAGAGAGATTTAATTATATATGATATAATTAAGTTATTTTAATTATATATGATACAATTGGTATAATGTATTTTATACATTATGAAAGGAAATAAATATTTGAATAAGATTCAAATATTAATTATATAAATTGGATTCATAATTGTTAAATTTGATATAAATGTGATTTATATTAAATGGCATATGAAAGATAAAAGAAACTATAGGTTATATGTTATATTTGATATAACTTATAATTTAATATATATTATATGATAAGTTAGTTATCATATATATATATATATAATGATATTTTATTTTTAAATAAGGGATGAAGTTATAACTCTCTTCCCCTCTTTTCTCTCCATTCACGTAAGTGGATGGATGGGGGTTATTTATTATATAGGAAAGAGTCTCCTTGATGATTGTGACAGAGTAAATTGACAGAAATGTTCTGTGAGAGTTGTTGTTCTGATAGAACAACAAAAAATTCCTCATCCTCCTCTCTACTCTAGTTTTTCCCTCATTTCAAAATAGTCAAAGCCCACCACTTCTGGGTTCTTTATCTGAGAATACCGAGGTGATCATCGTGGTAGTGTTTGTATCTTGATCGAGGGATTCTTGAAGAAAGTCTTCAAAGGTAGGGGTTTCTGAATCCCTAAGTTTCCTTTTAGTTAAGCATGCTATAATTTATGTAAATGCATAATTTGTTCTTTCTTTTATAAAAATTACATTATATAAGAAATAAGATTTGGGGCGATCCCGTTTCCGCTCAAGGTTTTCTTCAATGAGATCCTTCAGCTACGACATGTGTGACACAAGGGTTTTCATTCTGCGCAGTTCAGCTGCAGTTCAGGGCGGTCCAATCTAGTTTGACTGGTTCAAAGTGGTGTGGTATGGTTTTTTGTTGGGTTGGTTCGGTTCGTGGTTTTGGGATCCAGTTTGAAGTGGTTCAGGTCAATTTGAGTTGGTCTAGTCCGGTTCTGGAGTGGCAGAAGCTTTTTTAAGATAAAATTTGCAAAATTATTGTAATTTACTACTTTATTTTATCCTACAGGCCAAATTACCGGTTCATTTTCTATTTAAATGTTTTATGGATATCATTTAGATAAATCTCACCATAGGTTAAGTATGTTCATGCATTTTAATATATTATAAGGGTTATGTATGGTGTTAATGCATGATATATATAATTTCATAAGTTATTTAATATATCTTGATATGTTAAATATATGAAATTGGAAAATCATGATGCATGACATTACTTAGGTAAATATAAATAGTTATATTTATTAATGTTTTGTGTATGCTTGGTTGATTTTCATGAATTGTTTAATATGAGTGTTATATTAATAAAATTAAGAATCAATTTGCATTGAGCACGACACATCCATAGTATAATATAATTGTTATATTAAAGTCCTAAAATGCATGTAATATGATTTTCTTATTAATTAAAATTTGATTGTTAATTAATTAAACCATAAAAAGCACGATTATTGGGCTAATAATTAATTTTGTAATAGTTATAAAATTAATATTTAGTAACTATCAACCTATAATAAAGAGTTGCATGAAAACTCTTAGGGAATTGGAATTAATTTTAGAATATTTAAAATTAATTTAGACCTTAGATCTTATTAATTCTAATAAGATTAGAATTAAGTCCTATTTTTTCTAATAGTTTAAAATATGACTAAATAGGACAAACAAGACTTTAGGTTATAAGGGAACTCTACCGGTAAAGCTTTGTCTAGGTTGGGGGGTACTTAAGATGTCGGTTTACAAAACACCTCCTACTTGGGAACTAACCCAGAACTTGAGTTGAATTAACTTTAATCCTGTTAGCATGCAATATCACTAGGTTAATTAAATGGTTTAATTCACCTAGAACATCAAATTAAAGACCTTTATAAGAGTTATAATAGGCATAAACTTAGATAGATTTATTAGCCAAAATTTAACTAAGTATAATAAAACCCTAACATGGTAGAATACTTTAGTGGGCGAAAAATGGTAGGGATATATCAGTTTTTAGCTCTCACGTCCCTAAGAGTTCACAATGTGAGATCCATGTTTGGCTTCGTGTCATCCTAGGTGCGGCCTCCCTTCGGAAAGTGTTTGCATGGGTCAATACCAAGGTGAATAGGGAAACTATTCATAGTAAGTGGGAGAAGAATGCGTGTCAACATATCCTACGATCTCCTCCATTAGGTTGCATCATGAGACTCCCATGATTCGCATGTGTGTTGTTCTGGAGCGACCATCCCTTTGGAGGGCCCGGTCATAGGATTCGAAACAACGCAAACTCTAGTAATTGATAGAGTGTTTTAGGTTAATTTTCAACAGTTGTTAACATGCGTTAAATTTCACACCGTGAGATCTATACTCGGCCTCGAGGCACCATAGGTATCCCCCTACGGGTGGCATTTATATAAATCAATATCAAGGTGAATAGAGAGAGTATTTATAGTAAGTAGGAGCAGGACGTGTGACAACACATCCCTCGGTCTCTCTCATTAGTTTGAATTAAAGTTTCATGCATGGCCTCGTGGCACGGTGGGTGTCCCCCTAAAGGATGACATTTTTGCATGATGCTTTATTCAAACTCCAACAATGGATAGAGTTGCTTTAATTTCATGTCCCAATCAGTTTTTCCTACGATTGGCTCATTGGCGTGGAGCTCTAGGACCTAAAATGAGGTGTTATACTTTCAAGAAAATATTAAGCGAGTTTAACAAATTCTGAAACAAACAATGGTGACTGATAGCTACAGTAACAATGTGTTGTTCTGTTTATTTGTTGAGAATGTCTCATTTTAGTAAAGGGGTACTTAATTACCCTATGGTGACTTTTGTCCTATCTCACTAAAACATCATTACAAAATAGATGTCACTTAGGGTATATTAGACTATTTTGCTAAAATTGATTGGTTGCCTCGTTGGTTTAATGCAAATAGACTAATAATAAATAATTTGTATAGTTTCAGTAATCTTTTATCAATATGACTTCCACTACCTTAAAACTACTCGCCACTAACAAATTAACAGGCAAAAATTACATCTCATGGAAAAACACGATCAACACAATACTTATAATCGATGACCTTCATTTTGTCCTTATGGAGGATTGTCCTCCCATTCTAACTCCAAATGTTGCTCAAAATGTTGGAGAAGTATACGAGCGTTAGGCACGGACAAACGAAAAGGTACAAGCATATATCTTGGTGAGCCTTTTCGAAGTCTTGGCTAAGAAGCATGGGCTCATTCTCACAGCCCGTGAGATCATGGAGTCCCTGAGGGAAATGTTTGGCAATCGTCTACACAGCTCAGGCATGACACTTTCAAGCACATCTTCAATGTCCGTATGCAAAAAGGGGCATCTGTTCGAGAACATGTTCTCAACATAATGGTCCACTTCAATGTGGCGTAGATGAATGGGTCTGCCATCAATGAAGCTAGCCAGGTTAGCTTCATTTTGGAATTTTTACCTAAAAGTTTCCTACACTTCCATAGCAATGTTGTTTTTAACAAGATTGACTACAACCCAACCACCCTCCTCAACGAGTTATAGATGTTTCAGTCCTTGATGAAAAGCAAGGAATAGAAGGGTGAGGCAAATGTTGCTTCATCCTCTAAAAAGTTCAACATAGGTTCAACCTTTGGGACAAAGTCTGTACCTTCTTCCTCCAGCACCAAAAATTGAAAGAAGAAGAAAGGTGGAAAGGGGAAAGCTAATCCACCAACTGTTGCCCAAAAGGGTAAGAAAGTCAAGGTTGCAAAGGGAATTTGTTTCCATTGCAACCAAGATAGACATTGGAAGTGAAACTGTCCAAGTACTTGGCAGAAAAGAAGAAGGTCAAGCAACGTAAATGTGATTTGCTTGTTTTGGAAACATTTTTAGTAGAGAATAATGATTCTGCCTGATTATAGATTTTGGCACCACTAACCACGTTTGTTCTTCATTTTAGGGAATTAGTTCCTAGCGGAAAATATATGCTAGTGGGATGACGAAGCGGGTCGAAACTGAGCATGTCATCTCGTCTGTGGCAGTGGGAGGTCTCCAGTTAACTTTATAGAATAAATTCATTTGACTAGAAAATGTATATGTAGTTTATGGTTTAAAAAGGAACCTAATTTCTGTAAAGTGTTTACTTAAATCTTATTGTATTAACTTCGATGTAAATAAAGTGTTTATTTTGAAAAATGGCTTTGTTATTGTTGGGAATGTCCTAAAACTCGTAGTTCGTGTTAAACATTCTATTTTATCAATAACAATGACTTGTTGATTTTGCATCTTATTATGAAAATCCAATAAACGCATCCTTGGCTATAGTCTGAATGTTGTAACTTTATGTAGTGACATAAACAGGATCAAGTTGACACTATATAGCCTAAATGGTCTAATAAGTATATGGATGAAATTGGGTATCTTATCCTGGTAACACTATTGGATGTGACCCACTCTGTAGTTGTTACAAGAAGTTGTAAGGTGCTACAAACGATGTGATCCAAAAATCGTTCATGTTGAGACATGAGAGTAGGGGCATCCTATGCAATGAGTTTGCATATAGACTGGACCGCGAAAATAGACACTTTTCTTTATAACGACTATTTACTATCAAAACTGACTATTTCATTTATTATATAACCTAGGTTAACTCGATCTTAATCCTAAGCTAGCTATGAACTCCTGTTTGTTCGAGATTATCCTTTGATCTACAAACGGTAAGAGTAGTCCAACAACACTGCTCAATAAGCTTATCATTTTGGGGATAAGACCAGATGAATAGCTGGGAACATAGCCTTGCAAGATGAAATTCACTCCTACCCTATTTAGGATTAGCAGATAGGTTGTTCTCTTAAGTATTGACTCCAGGTCTTGAATAAACAGGGCACCGCCTTCTCATGATAGAGAAATGATTTGATTCATAGAGATTATGAATCAGAATTGTTCATTAAAGGATTAGTAGAAACTTAAGGAACAAGATGTAGTCATATGGGTAAAACGGTATTTTTGACCTAGCTGTGATTACGAACAACCTATGAAGAATTGACTTACTGATTATGGTTATTAAGTGGACATAATATATCTATAGTGAGGGGAGTTCAACTATGGGCTATAGTAGAATGTCCCATTAGTTAACGAATGGGGGTTAGATCGGACTAATGAGATTAGCTGTTTAATCTCGAATCGTTGGAGCCTATGATCTGTAGGTCCCCTTACTAGCTAGTAAATGGATAAGCTTTAGGGTAGCTTGAGAAATTAATTTGAAACGTTCAAATTGAATGAAACAAGAGAATATATATTTAAATATGATTTAAATATATGAAGATGATTATTGTGTAAAAATTAATTTCATATTTGATTTTAAATTAATTAATATTTAAAATTAATTTATGAAATTAATTTAAGAAAATAATTTTTGAATTAAAATGATTTAAAATCATTTTATGTTTTAAAAGGAAAATGGAAAAACGTTTTGCATGGTTGCACAAAATGGAAAATGAATTTTCTCCATTACCATCATCTTTATGCTCACACAAAAGCCATTATCCTCTCTACTTTGATTCTCTAAGCATGAGCTGCAAGCCATGCAGTCCATCTCTTTGCATGTTCATCTATTATATATAAAGAAGATTGGAGTTGTTGGAGAAGAAGGAATGCAGAATTTTGATAAAAAAAATTTTGTGAAGAAGAAACTGTCTTCTTCAATCGGATGCTTGATATCTTCTTGTTTCTTCATATCTTCAAGTTGTTCTTGAGTCCCACAACTCTGCCTAAAGCTCCAGGAGCATAGTAGGAAAGGCTTTAAGGTGGTTCACAGTGATATCAAGTGAAGATAACAGCTGTACAAACGTTTTCTTGGAGAGTTCATCAAAGGTATGTTCTGAAAACCCACTTTTTAAGAAGAGCATGCTTTAGTTTTTACCAAAATTAGTGAATTAGAATGCTTATGGTTCCTTGATAATTCTGCTGCATGTTGTTTAACTCTTTCAAATATTTGTTCTGTGAAACTGGAAAACAACCTTTATGTGCTAAGACCTTTAGCAACTAAAACCCTCCACAACACTGAAATGTTTTAAACTACGGTAACTCGACATAAAAAAACTTAAAATTTCTCCTAAAGAAAATGCCCAATTTTGGCAACTGAGATTAGGACACATCAATCTCAATAGAATTGAGAGGTTGATGAAGAATAGATTTCTAAACGAGTTAGAAGAAAATTCTTTACCTGTGTGTGAGTCATGCCTTGAAGGCAAAATGACTAAAAGACCCTTTACTGAAAAATGTCATAGGGCCAAAGAACTTCTAGAGTTGGTACATTCAGACCTCTATGGTCCGATGAATGTTAATGCAAGGGGAGGTTTTGAATATTTCATTACTTTTATTGATGATTATTCAAGATATGGGTATGTTTATTTAATGCAACACAAGTCTGAATCTTTTGAAAAGTTCAAATAATTCAAGGTTGAAGTTGAAAATGCATTAAATAGAACAATTAAGACATTTCAATTTGATTGAGGTGGAAAGTTTTTAAATCTAACATTCCAAAACTATTTGATAGATTATGGAATTGTATCATAGCTCTTAACACCCAATACACCTCAATAGAATGGTGTAGCAAAAAGAAGAAATCGAACCCTGTTGGACATGGTTCGGTCTATGATGAGTTACGCTTCCTTACCCGACTCATTTTAGAGTTATGCAGTAGAGACTGCAACGTATATTTTGAACTATGTTCCATCTAAAAGTGTTACCAGAACAACTTTGGAGTTATAGAATGGTCGTAAAGCTAGTTTACGTCATTTCAGAATCTGGGCTCGAGGAAAATCCTAAGAAACTAGAATCTTGTTCAAAGTTGTGCCTATTTATAGGTTACCCCAAAGCAATGAGAGGTGGTTTCTTCTTCGACCCTAAAGAAAACAAAGTGTTTGTATCAATAAATGCTACTTTTCTTACAGAATACCACATAAGAGAACATAAGTCTCGCAGTAAAATTGTGTTGAATAAACTTTCCAAAGAAACTACTGAACATTCAACAAGAGTTATTGAAGAACCCAACATCTCAATAAGAGTTGTTGAAGTTGGATCATCTAATCGGTCAAATCCACCTCGAGAGTTGAGGGAACCTCGACTCAATGGGAGGGTTGACGGAGATGTTGAGGATCCATTGTCTTATAAGAAGGCAATGGAGGATGTTGACAAAAATGAGTGGATCAAAGCTATGGATCTCGAAATGGAGTCGATGTACTTCAATTCAGTTTGGGATCTTGTAGATCTACCTGATGAGGTTAAACCTATTGGTTGCAAATGGATCTATAAGAGAAAACAGGGTGCTGATAGCAAGGTGCAAACCTTCAAGACTAGAATAGTGGCAAAAGGTTATACCTAAGTTGAGGGAGTCGACTATGAGGAAACTTTCTCACCTGTTGCCATTTAAAGTCTATACGGATCCTCCTATCCATTGCCTCATAATATGACTATGAGATTTTGTAGATGGATGTCAAGACTGCCTTTCTGAATGGTAATCTTAAGGAGACCATCTACATGGAGCAACCTGAGGGATTCATAACCCAAGGTCAAAGGCAAAAGGTCTATAGGCTTAATAGGTCCATTTATGGACTGAAGCAAAATTTTAGATCTTGGAACATAAGGTTTGATACTGCAATCAAATCTTATGGCTTTGATCAAAATGTTGATGAACCTTGTGTATGCAAGAGGATTATCAATAGTTAAGTAGTTTTCCTAGTGTTATACGTAAACGATATGCTACTCATTGAAAATGTTGTAGGTTTACTGACTGAAGTTAAGAACTGGCTAGCAACCCAATTCCAAATGAAAGATTTGGAAGAGGCTCAATTTGTTCTGGAAATTCAGATCTTTAGAGATCGAAAGAACAAAATGCTAGCTCTGTCTCAAGCATCGTACATTGACAAGATGTTTGTCAAGTATTCGATGCAGAACTCCAAGAGAGGCTTACTACCTTTCAGGCATGAAGTTATCTTATCTAAGGAATAGTGTCCTAAGACACCTCAAGAGTTGAGGAATGAGACGGATCTCCTATGCATCAGTTGTTGGCAGCTTGATGTATGCGATGTTATGTACTAGACCTGACATTTGCTATGCGGTGGGGATAGTCAGTAGATATCAGTCTAATCCAGGATATGATCACTGAACCGTTGTTAAGAATATCCTCAAGTATCTATGGACAATAAGGGACTACATGCTCGTGTATGGTTCTAATGACATGATCCTTACAGGATACATGGAATATGATTTCCAGACTGATAAGGATTCTAGGAAATTCACATCAGGATCAATGTTCACTGTTAACAGAGGGGCAATAGTCTAGAAGAGTACCAAGCAAGGGTGCATTACTGACTCTATTATGGAGGTTGGGTATGTAGCGGCTTGTAAAGCTGTTAAGGAAGCTGTTTGGCTCAGAAAATTCCTGACGGATCTGGAAGTCGTTCCAGATATGTCAATGCCCATCAGACTTTATTGTAATAATAGTGGTGTTGTGGCTAATTTCCGAGAGCCTAGAAGTCACAAGCGTGGAAAACACATCGAGCGAAAGTATCATCTCATTCAAGAGATTGTGCATTGAGGGGACATGATCATCACGTAGATAGTTTCAGAGCACAATGTTACTAATTCATTTACAAAGGCCTCATGGCTAAGGTATTTAAGGATCACCTGCAGAGTATAAGTCTATGGGAGGCCACGTTTAGACTAGGGCAAGTAGGAGATATATACTGGGCAGTTTGTGTCCTAGTTTATTGTTTTGTATACTATGTATTTTAGTTTTACTTTTACATTGTACACTCCATTAGCTTTAGGTTAAGTGGGAGATTATCGGGTTGGTGCCCTAAATCTCGTAGAGTTCTATAGTTTGTAATTGTAATGTACAAACATTTTATTTATGTAATAAAATATGTGATATTTTATTTCAAAGTTAATTGCACTAACCATGATCTGATAAACTATCATTCAAGGTTATCTTATAGCTTAAACATATATGTAGAGACATACGGGTGGATCATGTTTAAGTAATAACCTAAATAGTCTGTAGTATATGGATAAGGTTGGATATCTTATCTTAGTGACACTACGAGTATGACTTGCTTTGTAGATGTTACAAATATAGTAAAGTGCTACAAATGATCTGATCCTTATCATTCAAGTGGAGACGTGTGAGCGAGGATATTCTATACAAAGGAGTTTGTATAAGACTGGACCATGAAATGTTTAGTCTCATTATATAATGTCATTCATAATAAAGACTTACATTTCTCCATGATGACCATAGGTAGCATGATCTGAATCCTGAGTAGGTTGTGAATCCTGCCTATGAGGGCAGTCCTTTGATTTGTATGAGTGAGAGTGGCCAGATAGCCGACTCAACAAGCCTACCATTTTGGAGATTCATGATTGGGGAGTTGGGAAAACAACTACACAAGAAGGAATTTACTCCTTCCCCAATGTCGGGACAAGTAGATAAATTGCTCCCTTAAAGGCTTATTTCGGGACTTAAACAATGTGGCGCCACACCCTCTCCTAGCCCGAGAAGGGTTTAGTCATAATTGGACTATGATTTATTGTTCACTAGAGAGATCAGTGGTACTTAAGGAGTTAGGTGTAACTATAGAGGCAAAATAGTAATTCTGACCCAATGGTACTTACAAGCAATTTGTGAAAGGTCATCGTACTATTGATTGGTTATATCCAATGGACACAGAAATATATCTGTAGTACAAAGAGTGCAGCTATTGGTCTTTAGTGGAGTGTCCGACAGTTAACAAATGGTGAATAATTTAATTAAAGAGTTTAATTAATTATTCACGTATCCTTGAAGCTTCAAGCTACAGGTCCATGAGGTCCCCTCGATAGCTCAATAGGATTTAATGAGAATCAATTTTTGGATTAGTTTGAATTATTCAAATTAATTGAGGGAATTAATTATATATTATATAATTACTATAATGTATTTGATACATTATATTAAGTATTTATGAGAGGAAATAAATATTTGAATATGATTCAAATGTTAATTATATGAATTGGATTCCTGTAGTTGAACTTAATATAAATATGATCTATATTAAAAGTCATTTGTAAGAGAGAATTGAAACTATAGGTTATATTGTATAGATTATATTATAAGATTTTGATTTATTAAAATTTAATAATATTATTTAATTTTATATTATTTTAAAATTAAATTAAAGGGAAGGAAATAACTTCCCTCCCCTTAATTCTCTCCACATATCAAGTGGAAGGTTAGTTCTTGCAAATCATCTTCTTCCTTAAAAAAAAAAAAAAAGAGAGAGAGAGAGAAAGAGAAGGTAGAATACAAAAAACAATTCTGTGAAAGAAAAAAATCTATCTTCCTTCATCTCTTCCTCTCAATCTCTCTTCCTTCACCAAAATAGTCAAAGCTCACACCTCTTGGGTTCTCTACCAGAGAATACCGAGGTCATCTTGTGGTCATGCCCTTTCTGGTTTTAGTATTTCGTTTGAAGAACGTATTCAAAGGTAAGGATTTTCTAAACCCATTTTAATTTTTTGCAATTTCATTATTAGCATTTTGTAATTGTTTGGGTTAAATGCATATGTATGTTTCTTTGTAAAATTATGAATTCTGTAAAAATGAGATTTGTGACGATCCATTTTCGCTCATAGACCTTCTTATCAAGGATCCTTCAACAGGACCCTAGAGATTTAGGGTATCAATCCCAACAGTGTGCAGTAGAGACTGTAATTCACAACTTGAATAATGTTCCCTCAAAGAGTGTTTCTAAAACACCTTTCGAGTTATGAAGTTGTCCTGCACATGTGCTAATGAAAAATCCTAAGAAATTGGAACCTTGTTCAAGGTTATACCAATTTGTTGGTTACTCTAAGGAAACAAGAGGTGGTTTGTTTTACGACTTTCAACAAAATAAGGTGTTTGTAACGACAAGCGCTATATTCTTGAAGGAAGACCACATGAGAGATCATAAATCATGGAGAAAATTAGTATTAAATGAAGCTACTGAAAAATTAACAAGAGTTGTTGATGAAGCTGGTCCTTCATCAAGAGTTAATGAAAAAGCCAACACTTCAGGTCAGTCTCGTCCTTCTCAATCGTTGAGAGTGTCTTGAAGTAGTGGAAGGGTTATATCACAACCTGACCATTACTTCGGTTTAACTGAAATTCATATTGTCATACCAAATGATGGCATTGAGGATGTTGAATTTTATGCCCTAAAACTCGTAGATAATAAATGTTATTAATTGATCGTCATCAATAAAGTGCTATAGATGTTAAATCAATAAATGTTATTGTTGTATTGTTGTCTATTTTGTCTTAATAACCCTAAATCCAATAAACTAACATCCAAGGTTGTCTTATGAGTCTTGAACTGTATGTGGAGACTGTAGGATACGTTGGCACGCGTCCCTCTCCCACTTACTATGGATACTTTCCCCATTCACCTTGTTATTGACCCATGTAAACACTCTCCGAATGGAGGTTACTCCCAGGATGACACGAAGTCGAGCATGGATCTCACGGTGTGAACTTTTGGGGACGTGAGAGCTAAAATTTGATATATCATATATACCAACTTCTTCCTACTAAAGTATTATAATATTTTATTAGGATTTTATTATACTTAGTTAAACCCCGACTAATGAATTTATCTAAGTCCTTTAAATTTGCTCAATATAACATTTATATTAAATAATTTAACAATACTTTATTTCATTTATTAAACTCTTTTAATAAAACCAATCATTTATTGCATGCTTATAAAATATTTGCCCAATTCACCTTCCAGGTCGGTTCCCAGGTGGAGATGTTCCGTTTTCGTCAGCTTAAATACCCCTTCTAGACATAACCTTCCTTAGACAAAGGTCTCTTATGGACAATTATTTTATAAATTTAATTCTTTGTTTAAAAACATTTTAATCCTATTAAAACAAATTAAAAATATTAACTCATTCTATCCCATTAGAAATAGCATAAAAATCAATTTTAAACAATTTAAAATTAATTTGGACCTATGTTTACATGCAATCTTATTTATAGATTTTTTAATCTATCTCAGTAAAACTATAACTCTTTATAATTTAATGAATTATTAAAACCTATGTAACCATCAAGCATTCACATACATCATTCCACTATTTATTATAACAATTTTAATATATAGTATGATGCATGGACATGCTTAGGTTGATCATACATCACTAACATAACACTTATATTATGATGCATGAGCATGCTAACTTAATCATGTATCTAGAATATAATCTTTTATATTTAATTATGATGCATGTACAAGTTTATCCTAAGGGTGGGTATTTTGAATCTATATGACATACAATATCTAATATGAATTAAAAAATAATAATTTAAAACATCCATCTAATTAATAATCAAATTAAACAGTAAAAATTGGACCGATTTTTGGCACCCTAATGCAAAATTAATTGACAAATTAATATAAAAATTATATTAATTTAATTAATAAATAAATAAAATTATAAAAAATGAAATTAGGGAAGAAAAAATTGCTTATGTTTGGCGGCGACGGTGAATAAACCAGAGCTCAAACAACGATTCAACCATTCAAAACGAGATGCCAAGTGTCCTTCACATATTGACCAAATTTCAGCACGATCCAATGGATAGAACACCAGCAATCGACAAATTAGTGAAAACTATCTCTAAAAAACCGAACTACACTTTTTCTCTCCATTTTCTTTTGTTTCGCCATTGTTTTTCCAAGTTTTTTCACAGTAACTTTTTGCCACAAAAAAAACGGACTTATAGACTTGAAGCAAGAAATAAATGGTCCAAAATTACGAGTCCTTACAATTTAAACAAATTAAAAAGTAATCTAGTGTCAAAATCGAAAACATCCAATTTTACAAACCAACATTCAAACATTCATAATGCAGAATATAATACTCACATCCAAACGATTTTGTTTCAAAAAAAAATATGAAGAATGAAGATGCAAGAAACTGGCTTTGATACCAATTGTAGGGATCGGATCCCGCAGCGGAAACATTTCGACGAGGAATGTCTTGCATCATGCGATTCAATTTTATATTAAACAAAATAGTTACACTAAACAGAATAAATAAACACATAAATTAGCATGCTTTTAGGGAAAGGATTAGAATGATTCTTACCTTTGTAGATTCTTTAATGCCACAAACAAGCCTCTCCAAGGTTCGAATGAACAGATCTCCAAACGGTCTTGATCATGAACAACTCGTTGAACGATCTCGAACACTACCACGAGAGAAACCTCGTTATTCTCTTAGGATTCCAATAGAGGATACGTGGTATACAACTATTGGGAGAGGAAAATAGTGTATTTTGGAAAGTAAAGAAACTCAGAGAAAATTCTGCACAATAACACTAAGAAGTTGTGTATTGTCAGAGTTTCTTTACAATGAGACTGTATTGTGTGCTTTGCAAAGGGTCATAGAGAAGTCTTTATATAGGGAGGGGCCAAGGTCTTTCCCTAATATATTTTCCTTTTTCTAATATATATTTTTCTTTTCTATAATTAATTAAATAAAACTTATTATTAGGCCATTTAATTTTAAAAAACACCTATTTAATTAATTAGCCCAATTAAATAACATTTATTCAATTTGTACAATTAAATAACACTTATTAAATTTGTACAATTAAATAAAACTTATTAAATTTGTACAATTAAATAACTCTTATTCAATTTTAATTCGCACGATAATTAAATAACCAACTATACATTAAACCTAATTTAATGTATATATTTAATTATCATATACATCGCATGTATATGTGCAATACCTCCATTCATTAATTCTTTATGGATCTAATTCACTTAAATTAATTAATATGAATATTATTCAAATATTACTTTCCAATTTAATTATAGATCATATCCATGATTAATTATATATTAATCACATCAATATATAGTTTCCTCAAATTATTATCCCTTTTAAGTATCCTTTAATGAGCTAACGAGGGGTCCTGGTGGACCTATAGATCAGAAGCTCAAACGATATGAGATTAATTGGCTAAACTCATTAACCAAATTAATCAACATTTGTTAACTGTGGGTACACTCCACTAAAGACCCATAGCTACACTTTTCTCACTACATATATATTTTTATGTCCACAGATATAGACCAATACCAGCAAGTTAGTCCTTCACGAGTGTTCATAACACCAACTTGGCCAAATTAACGTTTTACCCTTGGGTTACCTCTAATTTCTTAAGTACCAGTGCTTCTCTAATGAACAACTTGTTTATGGTCCAACCAATAAATAGAAACCCTCTCAAGCCAATGAGAGGGTAGGGCCTTTTATTCAAGTCCTAAAGATACCACTTATGGGAACACTCATTTACTCACCCTTAAGGCGGGAATGAGTGAATTTCATCTTGTATCATTATGTTCCCAGCTCCCCTTTCAGTCTTGTCCCCTAGATGGTAAGCATATTAGGTCGACGATTTGGCCACCCTCACCCATACAAGTCAAAAGACAATCCCTCGTGAACAGAAGTTCATAATATATTCAGGATTAAGACTAAGTTGCCTAGGTCGTCCAATTGAAATAGGAACCTAACTAGTTAACGATGTTACATCTAGTGGTTACTATTTCACGATCCAATCTTATACAAACTCATTGCATAGAATACCCCCACCCGCATTCACCTACATGAATGCGTTGGATCATTACATTTGTATCAAATACAAATTGGGTTGTATCCATAGTATTACTAGGATAATGTAACTGACCTTATCTCTATACCATAGACCCTTTAAGTTATATCTTAAACATTGATCCTTGTATGACTCCATATACAGTTCAAGACTCATAAAACAGCATTGGATGTTAGTTTATTGGATTTATGGTTATTATGACAAAATTGAACACAATACAAGCAATAATATTTATTGAATTAACATCCATAACTCTTTATTGATGACGATCAATTAATAACAATTACTATCTACGAGTTTTAGGGCATAAAATCCAACACACGAGACATCTACATTGTATAATCTAGGGCAAGTGGGAGATGTATAATGAGTATATAAATTCCCTAGTTTATTATATTTATTTAACATTCCCGTTGTTTTGGAGTATTGATATTATGTACATCCCTCTAACTAGAGTTTTAGTTCAAATTGGAGTTTGTTGGGTTTTATACTCTAAAACTCGTAGATAGAAAATGTAAATAGTTAACTGTCATCAATAAAGAGTTATTCGATGTTATTTCAATAAGTGTTATTGATTGTGTTGAATTTGTTTTGTTTTAATAACCCTAAATCGAATAAACTAATATCCTAGGTTGTCTTATGAGTCTTGAAATATATGTGGAGACATACAAAGATCAATGTTCAAGATACAACCTAAAGGGTCTATAGTATAGGGATAAGGTTGGGTACTTTATCCTTGTGACACTATGGATACGATCCACTTTGTATTTCATAAAAATGTAATGATCCAACTCGTTCATGTAGGCAACATGCAAGTGGAGGTATCCTACGCAATGAATTTGTATAAGATCGGACCACGAAATAGTAACCTCTAGATGTAACTCCATTGACTAGTTAGGTTTCTATTTCAATAGGGTGACCTGGACCACTTAGTCTTAATCATGAGTCTATTATGAACTTCAGTGCACGAGGGATTGTCCTTTGATTTGTATGGGTGAGAGTGGCCAGTTCGCCGACTCAATATGCCTATTTTAAGGACAAAACCGAGTGAGGAGTTGAGAACATAATAGTACAAGATGGATATCACTCATTCCCGATAATAGGGTAAATAGATGAGTGTTTCCTTAAGTGGTATTTCCAGAACTTGAACAAAGAGTCCTACCCTCTCACTGGCCCAAAAGGGGTTTCTATTTAATGGTTAGACCATAAACATGTTGTTCATTAGAGAAGCACTGGTACTTAAGGATAAAGAAGTAACCCAAGGGTAAAATGGTAATTTTGACTCAGTTGGTGTTACAAACACTTGTGAAGGATTAACTTGTTGTTATTGGTCTATATCTGTGGGCACAAAAATATATCTATAGTGAGAAGAGTGCAACTGTGAGTTTTTAGTGGAATGTACCCACAGTTAATGAATATTGATTAATGAGGTTAGTGAGTTTAGCCAATTAACCTCATATTGTTGGAGCTTCTGATATGTAGGTCCATGAGATCCCCTTTCTAGCTCGTAAAGAAAATTGAGGTAATTATGTCTTGAATAAAGCTTGAAATGTCCAAATTCACTTAAGGAAATAGTATAATGTATAATGATATATTATAATATAAAGTTTATATTCTAATTAAACTTTATAATATAATATAAATTTAATTTTGGATATGCTTCAAAAATTAATTTACTAGAGAATTAAATATTTGAATGAATTTAAATATTAAATTAATATGAATTGGGTTCATATTAAAACTATCGATTAACATTAATACATATTAGATGTACATTAAAACTATAGGTTATGAGAAAAATACAATTGAATGTGATTAACGTGTAGGTTAAATTTTGTATGATATTTAATTTGGTATTAATTGAAAGACTAATTAATTATTAATTTAATTTAATTAATTCGATTAAAATTGGGTCTATTTTTAAATATAAAAAAATGAAGCAAAAATTTTTAAAATATAGCAAAATTTTAGACACTGATAGAAGTCTATCGGTGTTTATCAACGTCTATATTGATAGTTATAAAATTTTGTTATATCTTGTAAATATTTTCAACAGTTTTACCATTTGAAATAATTTTCCCTAAAATTATAGGTTATGTGACAGATTTTTCATTTAAATATGATTTAAATGAAATCATTGATTAAATTAGATTTAATTAATTATTAATCTAATTAACTATTAATTATTTTAAATTAATTAATTAAATTGATTGATTTTTTTTAGCTCCCACGTAGGGAGTTATAAAAAACGTGGGATAGCTCCCACATTTTCTCTCTCTCTCCATTGGTTGATATACCTGCAAAACATAAGTTCTGTGGAATGCGATTCTCTTTATAGAAGGGTTCTGTGTAAAAGAAATTCTCTCATTTCTTCCCAATTAGATTTTTTATTCCCACAAACCAATACCTAAATTCTTAGAGAATAGGTAGGTTTTTGAATTGGTGGTGTTCGTGAAATCCATCCCAAAGGCATAAACTTTTTTCATTCGAATCATCAACGAAAGTAAGTGTTCTTTCTTTTCTCTATAGGATTGAATTCCTAATTGTAATGCATGCCTAACCTAAAAATTTTACAGTAGATTTAATTATTTTAAGTCTCTGTGATATTCTATTTTTTCCAGTGTATTGGTATTTCAAATTCTCAATTGATTTCGAGTTAGGTCTTGATTATTCCGCTGCGTTAGGGCTTTTATCCCTATACTTTAACCTCCACCGGACAACCTCTGTTTAACCCCTTGGTTTTTTTATTACAAATTTAGTACACAGTTCACCATTTTCAACCAAATTTAACATAAGTTTCTTACATAAAACTCTTAAACAACCTTTAAACAACTAATCTTTGATTTTGAGCTCTAAATCCTCCCCAATAGCCCAAAATCAGCTCCACACTTTACCTTACTTAGCTTTGCCCGAATCTTCAAACAACCTTCATTTTCCCTTCAAATCCATCAACTTTCCAATCAAGATTCACCATTGCAGGCCTCTACCATCATCTTCATCAATTCCTCTGAGTTTTGGCTAAATAAACTTGAAGTTTGCATGAGAGAAATGGAAACACCGACCCAATCTTCTTCCCCTTATTTCTACAATCGACAACCACCACTTCTTTTTCAACTCATAAATTGCCAGCTCCACTTCCTTTTGTTTAATCTCATTCTTAGCCAAACCTAAGTATCAAATAATTAAAATAATTAAGAAGCATTATTCAATTACACTGAATTTTCTTTAAACAATGTGAAAAGCTTCAACCCAAAATATAATCCTCTCGGGTCTCAATTCCCTTCCTCAACATTTAGTCAAAATTTAATTCCTCTTTCCTTTCATTTCTCATCCCCTCTTCACATAAACATTTAGAAACATTTTCCCTTTTGTTCTTACATATTTTTCTAACTTAATTCCAACACTTAGGCAAAATTAGTTTCCAATTTAACATTAGACTAAACAAACACTCCCTTTTTACTTTAATTTCCCAATTTTTAACCTTAATTCAAATTATACTTACATGAGTCATTTACCCTCAAGATAGAATACTTAACACTAATTTAAACTTAGAAAAAGTAGTAAAGACTTAGGGCTTAAACCACTCCCTTCTGTTTTACTCCATTTGTCTCTCACCACGGATATTTACAGGCCTTGTTCATTGATTTATAGTTTGCAAAGAAGTTCTTTGTGCAACTTTGTCTTCTTGCAATAATTTTGGACATTCTCTTTTAAAGTGATCAGGCTATCCACATTTATAACACGAGGACAAGTATACTTCAATCTTGATATCTTAGGGTAGTTTCTTGCTCGGGTTAAGTTTCATTTAACTTAAAGTATAGATTGCAGAGAGGTTAAGTTGAGTGAAATAGGGTGTTTGGAATGGAAAAATGGTGTTAATACGATTGGTTGGATTAACTTCAAGAGAAACAGAGATTGGAAAAGCCTACGACCTGAATTAGGAGTGTGCAGGAACCAACGAAAACATGCAGTCGTCGACATCATTCGTCACATTCCAGCCCTAGCCGTCGACTCCAAGCGAAAGCGTTCACATTCATTCCGTTGACTCCAAGAGCTCCAGCCGCTACTCGATCTCGAAGTCGTTCATCGTTCATTCTTCCGGCCACCGCTCGGAGTCGTTCATCCAGCCGACGCTCGAAAGTTCCATTTTCATTTTCATTTTGTCCAACATCCAAGTTTCATCTTCCATCTCAGATATTGTTTTCCAAATTAATGGATCTATTGATTTTGATATTTTTTATTTACAAAATTGGTTTAGTTCTTTCTGTTGTGTTTAGTGGAAATTGTTTAGGGGAAAAATTGAGATTTTAGAATATCAAATTCTAGAAAATCGTTAATGTCATTTTTATTTTTTTTAACAGTTATTTTCTATGGAGGGTGTGACAAAAAATACAAGTCTGAGCACAATAAAAATGACAAGAGGAGTCACCACCCAACTCACCATCCACTGAAACAAAAATGGTGAAGAAGAATAAGGCAACTACTACGAATAAGACCTCCGGTGCATGGGAACATTTTACAAAAGTTGAAGGTAAGTCTGATTTTCCTAGATCAAAGTGTAATTATTGTGGTGTTACCTATGCATGTGATACTTAAAAGAATGGTACCAGAAACATGTTAAAGCATATTCGTATTAAGTGCAAAAAAATATCCAGGAAGAATAAATGACGCTAAACAAAAACTACTGTTTTTTGAAAAAGCAGAAAAGGAAGGAGAAGGAAATTCTAGTTTGGTTGCCACAACTTTTAGCGTCGAGAAATGTAGACTAGCACTTGCAAAATTTGTTAATGTTGAAGAGATGCCATTTAGGGTGGTTGAGTCATAAGGGTTTCATGAATATTCTAGTACTACAACCTAAATTTATTGTGCTATCACGATGGACGATTACAAGAGATTGTCTTCAACTTTACACAGATAAAAAAAAAAGTTGAAAGAATTTATTGGGAAGAAATAGTTTAAGGTTAGTTTGACGACGGATACATGGACCTCAATTCAAAATGTAGTTACATGGTTCTTACAGCACACTTTATGGATGATAATTGGAATTTACAAAAAATAATTTTAAACTTTTGCTTGATTCCAAATCATAAAGGAGAAACCATTGGGGAAAAATTTGAGAAATGTTTGTTGGATTTGGGGATAGATAATGTTTTGAGTGTGACGGTAGATAATGCTAGCTCCAATGATGTGGCCATAAATTATTTAAGAAGAAAACTGAGAAATTGGAATGGGACCATTTTAGATGGAGAATATTTGCATGTAAAATGTTCTGCTCATATTCTTAATCTCATTGTGAGGGATGCTTTGAAAGAACTCAATAATTCAATTGTTAAAACCTGACATGCAATTTGATACATAAGATCTTCACCATCTAGACTAGCTACTTTTCAAAATTGCGTGAAAAATGAGAAAATAGCTAGTAAAAATTCACTTTGTTTCGATGTTCCTACTAGATGGAATTTCACATATGTTATGTTAGACGTTGCTAAAAAATTTCAAAAAGCATTTGAAAGATTAGAAGTGGAGGATGAACAATATGCTTTGGAATTTTTGGAAAACGACGAGAAAAAAAAGAAGTGGTCCTATTATGAGTGAAAATTGGGATAATTCACGTGCTTTAATCAAGTTCTTGAAATTTCATGATGTTACTATGTGAATTTCTGCTTCATTGATTGTAACATCAAATCTCTATTTCCATGAAATGTGTTTAATTCAATAACAAATTCAAGATTATTCAATATGTGATAATCCTTTGTATTGAAATAGAAAAGGGAAGAAAGGGAAAACGCACAATTTACGTGGAAAACCCTAGGTCAGGGAGGAAAAACCAAGATATAGGAGTTCTTATTAACTTCACACATTTACAGGGTACAACAGAGCCAAATAAATAACTAAGGCACACACTAAAAATAGCAGAGAATAATAAATGACTAAAACGCCCTTAGGGCAGAATACACTACTTTCAACACTCCCTCTCAAGTTGGGGCGTAAATATCAAATGAGACTCAACTTGCTAACACAACTGTCAAAGCTTTGTCTTAGTAACCTTTTGGTGAGAATGTCAGCAACTTGTTGACTTGAAGGAATGTAGGGAATACAAATACTTCCATTATCAAGTTTTTCCTTAACGAAGTGTCTGTCTATCTCCACATGCTTAGTCCTGTCGTGTTGCACCGGGTTGTTAGCTATACTTATAACTGCCTTGTTATCACAGTAGATTCCATTTGATCATCACAGTCTTGGTGAAGGTCAGACAATACTTTCTTCAACCATATCTCCTCGCATATGCCCAGACTCATAGCTCTGTATTCCGCATCGACATTACTTCTAGTAACAACGCCTTGTTTCTTACTCACCAAGTAACTAGATTACCCCACACAAAGGTATAATACCCTGACGTTGACTTTCTGTCAGTAACAGATCTTGCCTAATCTGAGTCAGTGTATACCTCAATGCACCTCCCATCATGTTTCCTGAACATTAGGCCCTTTCCTGGAGTAGATTTCAAATACCTCAGTATTCAAGTGATCGCCTCCATATGTTCCTCACAGGGAGCCTGCATAAATTGACTAACCACACTAACAATATAGGTAATATATGGTCTAGTATGAGACAAGTAAATTAATTTTTCCACTAGATGTTGATATTGAAGGAACTCTTAAACAAGAGTATCCATGAGCGGAAGTGGATCTTTCCGATTTCATTGTGACAAAATTACCACACATACATTCTAACAAATAGATATGCATTGTAACACTAATTACAAGCATGCTTTAACAAATAATATACAAAAGACTGAGAGAAATGTACCAGTTGAAGACTTTCTTCAACCAAACTCAGTCCAACGGAAGCGAACTCCTCTACGCTCCTTATTGTCCAGCAAACAGTCGCCTACCAGCACCACAGTCATCTACACGATCGGCAGCACACAAACCAACAACAACCGGGGACGACACCACCACTCGAAGCCCTCGATATTCTCAGAGTGAGAATCTAAAGGGTGGACTTCGATGGAATTGGTAGAGGAAAGGAGGAAAAGACGATCGTGTAGTACGAACAAGCAAGTGGAAGATAGTAGAAGACTATCGTATAGTCGGGTGCTTGTCGTTTAGAAAAAAGGTACACGATCATGTAGGTTTTGCTAAGCGATCATCTAGCAAAAGGTAAACGATCGTTTAGAAAAGGTAGGCGATCGTTTAGAAATCGCGGGTGATCTTTTAGTGCGCGAGTGTGCGATCGTTTAAGACGATGGGCGCTATCGCATAGGCTCTCAATGGTAAGCGATCGTATAGATTCACACCGTGAGTGATTTTCTTGCGTTCTTTTTCGTGTGCAAAAATGAAAATAATTTTTATTTTATTCTTTTTGCGTTCTTTTTTATTTTTAACCTATAGTTTGACATCATAATATCTACTATAGTATTTTCTCCTCTACTTGATATAAATCATATTTATATCCAATTTCCTTTAAAATAATGTATCTCATTCATTTAGTCAATTGTATCATATATAATTAACCAGTTCAATTATATCATATATAATCGAACTCCCTCTTGTCAATTTGAACATTTCAAACTGAACCAAAAACTGCTTCTCAACTTTATCCAAGCTACCAAGGGGACCTTATAGACCTATGGCTCGAAGTTCCAACGGTATGTGAATAGCTGACTAAATTCTTTAGCCACGAGATCCACCATCCATTAACTGCCAGGCATTCCACTAAAGATCGACAGCTGAACTCTTCTTACCACAGATATATTTTTGAGTCCATCGAATATAACCAATCATGAATACGATGACCATTCACAGATGCTCGTAAGTACAGCTGGGCCAATTTACCATTTTGCCCCTGTAGTTACATCTCACTCCTTAGATACCACTGATCCCTCTAATGAATAATACAACATAGTCCAACTATGTGTGAACACTTCTCAAGCCAAGAAAAGGTGTGTGGCACCACATTGTTCAAGCCCTGGAATCAGCCCTTAAGAGAGTTATCTATCTACTTGCCCCTACTTCGGGGAAGGAGTGAATTCCATCTTGTGTAGCTGAGATCCCACCTCCAGAATCAGACGAACCCCTAAAGTGGTAGGTTTGAGTCGACGAACTAGCCACTTGCACCCATGCAAATCAAAGAACCGCTCTCAATGGTAGGAGTTCCCAACTCACTCAGGATTGAGGTCATGTTACCTATGGTCATCCTAGTGAAGTGAAGTCTCTGTCATGAACGGTGTTATATAAAGAGACATTAACACTTCGTGGTCAGGTCTTATACAAACTCTTTGTATACGACGCCCTCACTCGCATGTCCCCTAGACAAATGATCAGGATCAGACCATCTGTGATAAGTCACAACACTTGTAACTATTCCATAAAGCGGGCCGCATCCGTAGCGTTACCAGGATAAGATTTCCCTCCTATATCCATATACTACAGACCATTTTGGTTATCCCTTAAGACATGATCCACTTGTATATCAACACATACATGCTTAAGTTACATAAAGATAACCAGGAATTTTAGGTTTATTAGTTTGTAGTAAAGCAAATAAAATATTCAACTAAGCAAAATCAAGATGTGAAGTAAAATATCATATATTATATGTACAAGCGTTCATACATACTGTTTACAAACTACAGGACACGAGACTTTAGGGCATCAACCCCAACAGATATCTCTCTTTATTAATAGGAACTTTGTTGACAGAATCTCCCAACTTAGCATTGACTTCAACAGAAGTATCAATAGGTTTACATCCAGTCATCCCAGTTTCCTTCAACAGATCCAAAGTATATTTTCGCTGAGACACAGATATTCCCTCTTTCGATCTTGCCACTTCCATTCCAAGAAAATATCTCAAGCTTCCTAGGTCTTTAATCTCAAACTCCTCTGCCATTTTCCGCTTTAGTCTGACAATCTCAACCTCATCGTCTCCTGATAGAATGATGTCATCAATATACACAATTAAAGCTATCATCTTCCCAAATGCTGACCTTTTTGTAAATAAAGTATGATCAGAATGTCCCTGAATGAGCCATTGGGACTTAACGAAGGTGGTGAACCTATCAAACCACGCCCTTAAAGACTGTTTTAATCGATATAGGGATTTTTTGAGTTTATAGACCCGATGATCAAACTGATCTTCGAATCCAGGAGGAATGCTCATATAAACCTCTTCTTCTAACTCACTATTTAAGAATACATTTTTTACATCAAGTTGATGGAGAGGGTAGTCTTTGTTAACTGCCACTAAGAGAGGAACTTAAACTGTATTAAGTTTTGCGACTAGAGAGAAAGTTTCTGAGTAATCAATCCCATAAGTCTGAGTAAACCCCTTAACAACCAGTCTGGCCTTGTATCTATCCAGAGTTCCATCAGCTTTGTATTTAACTGTGAAGACCCATTTGCATCCAACAGTTTTATGACCTCTAGGAAGAGCTACACGGTCCTACGTTTTATTAGTCTCCAGGGCTCTCATTTCTTCCATAACGGCACCTTCTACTCAGGAATTTCCGTAGCCAAACGCACATCAGTTAGTATTACTACAATGTCTAGGTTAGTAGTGAAAGCTTTAAATCCAGGTGACAAGTTACTATACGAAAGGAAGCTATGCATGGAATACTCGGTACATGACCTAGTCCCTTTCCATAAAGCAATGGGAATGTCAAAAGAAGCATCATACTCCCTAGTTTTTCCTGGTTTCTCACTGGACTGGTGATCACCTTTGCTCAGTTGTGGCAAGTCCTTACTTTCCCCCAAAGACTCACCACTACCTGCAGTCTCGCCTTTGTCTGGACCAATCTCATCATTTTCAACTATATCGCCTTCAACACAACCATTATCATCAGAAACAGTATCAGGAACAAACGTACCTTGAGCTGGTGTCGATTTTGAGTCATGGCCAGTATTCGATGATACAACAGGGGATTCTATTTCCTTTCTAAGATTCTTTCTATAGTATGTCTTTCAGGGTACCTGTTTCATAGGGAGGACCGTATCATCTGTAGGAAAGACCAGGTAGTTTGTGGGAAGGATAGGATAATTTGTAGGGCCATTGTCACTTTGAAGAATGACAATCTTGGTTAAAACTGTGTCTCAACCATAAAATAGAGCTGTTGGAACACATATGTTACTTCTGACTTGTCTGTGAGAAGAAGCACCCACGTAAGGCGGGTGTGGTCATTAATAAATGTTACGAACCATCGCTTGCTGGTCAAAGTAGTAATAATTGAAGGACCCCAGACATCACCATGAATCAAATGGAAAGGCTGGGAAGGTTTGTAAGGCTGAAAAGGATAGGTAACTCGGTGTTGTTTCGCACGTATACACACATCACAAGATAAAGCAGAAACATCCATACTATAAAATAAGTAGGGAAATAAATATTTCATATACTGAAAATTCGAATGACCGAGACAGAAATGCCATAATAAATAGTCTTTTTCAGAAGTTGTAAATGGAGATAATAAACGAGTACTAGAATAACTCCTAGAGACAGCATTGTCAAAAGGAAATAAGTTCTCTATCATGCCAGGCAGTGCCAATCGTCATCCCCGAGCTCAAGTCTTGAAACAAAACAATATCTTGTGAGAAAATAATCTTGCAGTTTAAATCCCTAGTTATTTTACTGATAGACAACAAGTTGTAGGAAATTTTCGGGACGTGCAACACATTTTGTAAGACTAACGCTTGGAAGGGAGACAAATGACCTTTCCCTACAATTGAGGTAAAGGATCCATCTGCAATCTGAATTCTCTCATTACCAGTAAGCGGAGAATAAAAGGGAAATCGGTCCGATAAACCAGTTAAGTGATATGTTGCGCTCCAGAGTCCAATATCCAAGATTCTTTCCCCTCAATAAGGAAACTAAAGGATTGAGAGGTACCTGATTGAGCAACAGTATCGATCCCAACAATACCTAAAGCAGTTTGGTTAGCCACCTAAGACTGCAATGCAACATTAGTGGAGTCACTTATAAGAGCTCAGCCAGATTTTTTCTTGTCATTCGGCAGGCGACGTTGTCGTTCAGTGGTTTACCATGTAGCTTCCAACATTGATCCTTCGTGTGCCACGGTTTTTTGCAATGTTCGCATGTTAATCATTCAAATTTCACAAGGGGAGGGGATTTACTATTCTGCTTATCATTATCAGACCCGGACGACTTTGCACCAAAGGCAGCAGAATCAATAGAATTGGGACCGGGATTGTTCATAGCACTCGATCGATCTTCCTCCAACCGGACTTCCGAACAAACTTCCATGAGGGAAGGGACCGGTCTATGTCCCATATTCTGCTACGAACTGCATCTTTGGTGTTCAGACCAGCAAGAAAATCATAGACAAGATCGATTTCCTCTAGTTTTGTATGTTGTACACCACCACATGGACAATCCCAGATGATTTCCCGACATAAGTCCATTTCCTACCATATCAAGGATAACTTGTTAAAATATGATGTAATGTCCATGGTCCCTTATTTGCATTCATGGACTTGTTTCCATAAGGTGTATAACCGTGACATATTATGTCGCTTAGATTATAATTTCTGGACAAAATCCCAAATGTCTCGAGTGGTTGCAACATACAGGAAAGGTTTGCCTATTTGTAGTTCCATACTGTAAATCAACATCGAGTGGAGCAAGGAGTTTTCTCCTTTCCAAACAGCTCTTGAGGATCACCTGGCCTTGGTCTCGATATTGTAGAAGTATATCAGTAAGTAACGAAAGCAACAAGGATCAATAAACATTCTAATTCATTAATTTTGGCTATAAATAAAGCATGCTCATACAATAATAAGAGGGTTTCAAGTCATACCTTTGTAGAACCTCTTGAATCTCGAATTCAGCTGCAAATCTTTGCCAAATCTTCTTGTGAACCACCTCAAGATCTTTCCTACTATTCCCTTGGAGCCTTAGATTGAGTTGTGGGACTCAAAATAAGCTTGAATGAAGGGAATTTGGAGAACAAGCTCACTGTTGAAACTTGAAGAACACCTTCTTCAACCTCACAAGTTTTCAACAAAACCTCAACAAGTTCATACAGTTTGTATGTCCGATTTCCACTTCAACCTTCTTTATTTATTGCAGGACAATCATGCAATGAAGAAGGCTGAATGAAGAGCACCTCATGCTTGGAAGATTGAATCAAGAAAATGGTGGGAATTGAGTAAGCTAGTTCATGGTGAAAGTGGAATTCTCCCACTTTTCCCATTTTCAACTTTTCCATCTTTTTTCAATTTTGTTTTATAAATTGATTTCCAAAATCAATTTAGTTTTCAAAATAAAAACTTTATTAGTTTTACAAAATTAATTCATTAATTAATTTTCTAATAAAATTAATAATAAATAATTAATTAAACAATTTAATTAATTCTAATTAATTTAATATCAAATATTAAATTAATTTTACACAAATTCCACCATCATGAATCCCTATTCATGAATTTAATATTTAAATTATATTTAAATATTAATTGATTCTCCAATTCCGTTTAATTCTAAAATTAAACGCATGATTATATCACATATAATTACTAATTCCCTTAATTCTAATTTGAACGTTTCAAATTAACTTATCACGCTACTCTAAGGCTAATCTATTTACGAGCTAGTAGGAAAACCTCATGGACCTACAGATCATGGGCTCCAACAATCCGAGATTAGTTGGCTAAACTCTTTACACCGAATTAACCCTTATTCATTAACTAATGGGTCACTCCACTAAAGCCCATAGTTGCACTCCCCTCACTGTAAATATATTATATCCACTCGATATAACCATAATTAATAAGTTAAACCTTCACGGGTTGTTCGTAATAATGATTGGGTCAAATGTTTGTTTTACCCCCGAGATTACCTCTTGTTCCTTAAGACCCACTAATTCTCTAATGAACAATTGGTTTGTGATCCGATCAACAAACCGAGTAGTCAGCACTTTAGGAAACAACCTCTCTACTATCCCTAAAAGTGGGTAGGAGTGAATTCCATCTTGCACCCTATGTCTCCAGCTATCTATTCGTTCTTACCCCTGAAATTGAGGTTTATTGAGCTGGCACTGTTGAGCCAACCCTCACCTATGCAAATATAAGGATAATCCCGAATAAATAGGAGGTCATAGTTAGCTCAAGATTAAGGTCAAGTTACCTAGGTCATCGCTTTGAAATCGTCAATATTAAACAGTAAACAATGTTATAAAGTAAGAGTGACTGATTTCGTGATCCAATCTTGTACAAACCCATTGCACAGGACGCCCCCACTTCTCATGTCATAACATGTACGAATTAGGATCACATCGTCTTTACAACTCTTTGTAACAACTACAGAGTAGGCCGCATCCAATAGTGTTACCAGAATAAGGTATCCAACCTTATTCATATACTATAGATCATTTTGACTATTTACTCAAACCTAATCCACTTTTATGTCTCCACATAAAGTTCAAGTACTCATGTAATAGTCATGGATCTTTTAGTTTATTGGATTTCTAAAACGAAATAAGCAATTCATATATTCAATAACAACTTATTGAATTTTCAGAATAAGTTTTATTGTTTGCAAACCACGAGTTTAAAGATATAAAACCCAACAGGTGTCTCACTTATTAGATATCCAAATTTGTGACGCCCTTCAAGGGCCATCTTAATTGATTGAGACTAGGTAAAGTAGTTCTGGCCATTCAGTTTTTCTCTTGTCATACATCCTGCAGAGTTTCCCACAAACTCAGACAAAATATTCATTGTAGGTAAAGCATGGAAAGCATTTATCAGATTTTCTGAGTACATCGAAAGATGTGAAGATAATTCTGGATTCACCAAGTTCGACTGGAGGTTTGTGGATGTTCTGAGGGCTGCCTCGAGTGCTGCAATTTGCTGTTGAAGACTATTAAATTGCTGCTTAACCATTATTGGGGAAAGGCCCACTAAATTGGTAGCATCAAGGTTGGTCGGAGTAGGCTACACATGGTTGGTTGTCGCCGAACTAGTTGGTCGATGCCCATTGTGGAATGACGATGATTCCCCCAACTTAGCAATGCACCACCGGTCACCCATGTCCATCTGATCAAAATGGCTAGAGTTTGGTAGATTAGGGCTAGAAATCGACAGCTGCCCAGTGGCCGTTTTGAGCAGATCCAACGGTGTAGAGGTCGATCTCGCAGTGGCTAGAGCGGGCCAGGGAACGGAAGATTGTGGCTGGTGCGGATAGCTGAGATGATTGGCTACGAAGTCAGCACGGTCGAATCCAACTGGCGCGGACAGACTCGGCTGGTGCGATGGGAATGGCTGCTGCAAATTGACGCGGATCGGATCGGTGCTGCCCACCGGCAGCTGTTGTTGCGACGGCGTCGTCTAACCAAGGTACGCTAATGGCTGGAAGGTCTACTGTGTCGACTGACCTAGAAAAAATGGAAGAGTCGTCCTAAGATAACGATCAATTGCCGCCTGTACAGCAGAGGCGTGGATGTCCTCGACAGCGACTCCACTTGTTCCAGTGACTAAATCGCCGGCTTCTTCTGTCGATATAGGCTAAGAGCCTTGCAGTGGGTTTTCACCAACGACGGCTAGGGTTTCTTCAACCTGTTCTGATACCATATTGAAATAGAAAAGGGAAGAAAGGGAAAACACACAGTTTACGTGGAAAACCCTAGGTCAAGGAGGAAAAACCACGATAGGAGTTCTTATACATTTCACACATTTATAGGGTACAATAGAGCCAAATAAATAATTAAGACACACATTAGAAATAACAGAGAATAGAAAACGACTAAAGGGCAGAATACACTACTTTCAACACTTTGTTGTCTACCATGGCGAGAAGAATGGAAGCAAAATTTGACAAATATTGGAAGGAAATTGATAGGATAAATCTTCTCTTGTATGTTACTGTTGTTTTAGACCCTCATTATAAGTTAGAATTTGTGATATTTATGCTTACGACTTTATATGATGGAGAGATGGCAAATGAAATTGGGAAAAAAATTGAAGATATGATTAGAAGAATGTATAATGAGTATAAAAGTGCTGATAAAGAGGAGGATAGTGCAACAAATCAAATTGAGAAATTGGAGAATTTGATGGAGAAGAACAATGATGATGAATCTTGAGCTACTCGCAATTATTATAGATTTGTTGAATACTTGATTAAAAAAGATAGTCAATGGAGTAAGACCGAGTTCGATAAGTATATCATTGTGCCATGTGAAAAATCAAAGACTCTAAAAGTATCAGTTTATCCCCTTATAGATAGTCGATTTGACATCTTAACATGGTGGAAAGCATATTCTGGAAAGTACATGATTCTAGCAAAAATGGTTAAGGATATATTTTCCATTCCTATCTCAACTGTAGCTTTGGAGTCCACTTTTAGCACAGGAAGTCGGGTTTTAGACTTATATCGGAGTACATTATCTTCAAAAACGGTTGAAGCTCTTGTTTGTACACAAAATTGGATGTGTTCTACACCAATTATAAATAGAGATGAGACAATTGAGATAACAACCGACCATAATGAAAAGCTTGAGTCAGGTAATTTTTCAATCTAAGTATACCTTTTAATATCTCTTTATTTATATTATATAAACTTTTTTTTTGTAGAAATCATTAGTGGAGAAGACAAAGCATCCACGGTAGTTACTAGTTAATCAAGGTGATTGAAGAATGGAGTGGGAGGAACCTTGGATTTGATTTGTCTGGAATTCAATTTTATCATGTTTGGACGTCAAAAATTTGTAATTTGTGCACTTTAATTTCATGTTTGAACTTGGATTTTAGGTTGTGTTTGAACTTTGAATGGGGACTTAGACTAGATGGATGGATTGTATTTTATGTTTGAACTTGGATCAACTCTAGATGGATGTCTTCAATATTGAACCTTTATTGAGATTTTGGATGAAATTTTATTGAGATTTTGGATGAACTTTAATTTAGATTTCGATGAACTTTGTTTAATATTTTGGATGAACTTTAATTTAGATTTGGATGAACTTTGTTTGAGATTTAGGATGAACTTTATTTTAGATTTAGATGAACTTTAATTGAGATTTTGGTAACAAAGAATAGTAAAAATATAGCTGAACAAAAGGCACAACGCAGTAGCGAAAATTGATATTTCGTTTAAAAAAAACTGAACCATCGGTTAAAAATCGAACTGAACCAAATCGATCTGAACTGATTCAAGAACCAAAATCGATGGAAATCAGTTTTCAACGATCCTATTTAACTGAGAACCGAGCACTTCGATTCGGTTCATGGTTCGGCTCAAAACCATATCGAACCGAACCGTGTATACTTCTAACCTGAATAACTCTCGCCCTTGAATGTCAGAGGTTCCTTTTCAAGTATTTTGATTTATAATATATACACATATGGTACTATAGTATATATGATTTGCGACTGAAACTCTGGCATGATTTGTTTTATTAGGTAGTGTTTCAATGTGGATTCTCTTTACTGTTTTATATATGATTTCCACAATATTGATTTGTTTGAATAAAAACTATGTTTTAGTTGGAATTTACGAGCAAGTGTGTTCCTCATGAATTTGATGAAAGGTAAAGGATTTGAGGTGAATTATTTTCTTCTGAATATTGTGGGTTTTTTTACCGAATATTTTTGTTATTAGTTAAATGTTATGGAGTTTCATGAAAGCTTTGTTAATAAATGATTTAAAAAACTATCATGAGTTTAAAATGTGAGTGACTATTTTCAAATGCTTACGGTATAATTTATATACTAAACTTTATGTGAATTTTTATGAGCAGGATATGTTCTTAGTGTAATTAAACTGCGATTTTGATGACGGTTTTCTATCACTGATTTTATGAGCAGTTATGGTTTTTCTAATACTCGGAGTTGTTCTAGAAATTTACGTTAAAAATGCATCTTGACTTGGATTTATTGATGGGAATGTTTCTATTTTGTTTATTAAGGAAACCATGTTTTAGCTATGGATTTCATGGAAAATTATTTTAAATCTTATATTACTATAGTTTATTACAAATATTACTGTTTTAAACTCGTCACTCACTGGACTTCCCAGCTTGTCCTTTTAATATTTTTCTCTCCCCATGTAGCGAAAGAGTTCTCGGTGCCTAATCTACACAAGTCCAATCTCCACTGCATCAAGTTATTAGATAGCTCAAGTCTCTTAGATTTTTGTATGTATATAGTTTTGGGTCTGGTCTTACATGTAATCATATTAGCAGGAAATGAGAGAAGTTAGTTTTGTTGGTATGTATATGTTTGTAAATATATCCATGCGTATATATGAGCCATGTATAGGTTGTATGAAGGTCTAGAATGTTTATAAGACTGCGAGTTATGATGTGAATGTATATTTATATGTTGAATATCAGGTTAAATGGGAATCAATTTGACAATAAAATGTCATAAGAGGACCGATATTTACTGTCTTCACATTTCTTTCTAAGTTAAGAGGGTAATTTGGGAGGAGGTGTGACAAATACCAACTACGTCTAGGGGACAATGTGCCCGTGGAAAGATATATTCACTAATAAATAAAGCCAAACAATTACAACGATGTATTTATCTGTAAATAAATGACAATTATAGTGACACGCAAAGACCCAACTTAGAAAATAATTATATAGGTTTCCCCTAAGTGTGAGACTCCCTCTCAATGTAATCTAGGCTCCCCCTAAGTGTGAGATCTCCTCACGTTCAACGTACTTAGGCTCCTTCTAAGTATAAGATTAGTAAATGATCACTTAGGCTCTCCCTAAGTGTGAGACTCCCTCTCAATTGCAATCTTTCCACCGTCTAGTGAATACCACTTCACTTTTTGAACTTAGGCTCCCCCTAAGTTTGAGACACTTTTCTCAAGTTGATGAAGAACAAATCAATTAGATCTAGAGAAACACTCGAGACCGACAATGAAAAAAACTTCACGGTCTCATGGATTAACACACTTGTGTTTTCTACACAATCACAACACAACGACAAAAATATTCTTCAAAACAGAATTTGAGAAATCCTATTGACAGATAAGGAAAAAAAACTTCTGCAGAATCTGCTACCTTTCACGTTACAGAAGTCATTGAAGATGTCCTAGCATGTTGTAAAACATGTTATAGAAACATATTGTTCAAGTTTTGCCTATAATAAATAAGTCAATCATATTGCAAAAACACATACCCTAACACCTTCGAATGGAACTACTATAGTGCCAAAAACATATTAATTAGGTGTTTTAAAGTATATTTCATTATGTAACAATTCTTAGTATATTGCATATATATGTTAAAATATTTCACACATAACACAATGTTCTAAGGGGTATTTAAAAAATCATCTAACGAAAAAATTGAAAGGAACAACTATCTATTTTAGTATATTACAAATATACCTTCGAATGGAACTTCTGTAGTGCTAAAAAAATATATTAATACGATGTTTTAAGATATTTCATAATATAAAAATTCTTAGTGTATTGCATGTTTATGTTAGAATATTTCATACACCTACCACAATGATCACTGGTATATACGTGCTACCAATATATAATATATATTGACTCGAAATATACTATGTGATATGTTACATACGTGCATATATGTAACATATTATATTTACATACAAATATATTAGACATGAAATGTGTAACAGTATATCCAAAAATAACTACAAAATGTGTACTATATACCAATTGAATTTCTGTGAAGGAAGGGAAGGAAGAGAATGTGAAGGGCAACTGTCGTTGAACTAATTGAATTGGTTGTAATCTGAGATCTCAACTAATTTGGAGTCTATAATAAATGCATTTAAAAAAGGGTCAAATATTATCACTCTAATTTAATATATTTGGTCATAATCTCTCTCCAACATTAAGTAAGCTTAAAAAATATAGAAACTCTTTTCTCTAATAAATAGCCATAAATGCAATTTAGGCTAACCTCTAAAAGTTATTGTGGTCCTAATCTGCATATAAACCCTACATTTGTAAATATCCAATAATTTAGATATTTATAAAAATAAGTTTTGTATAGGATCTATTCTCTAAATAACTCTTTTGCCAAGTGTGTAATTGCCCCTTTAAAAAAATGACCTTCTTTTTCAATAGAAGTATATTGATTTCTTTCAACTCGATTGATTTTTTAATTTACAGGTAAACTTTTTTAACTAGGTACACTAGATTGTTTTGCAAATTTACTTTTTTTTTTAATAACAAATTGTATCGAATAATTATTTCTAGTTAATTGCATTGAGGTTTAGAATGAAGTAAAAAATCAAATAAAAATAGATAGCTATGGGTGAAAAAAAACACACTTGAATTTAGAGATTAAATCTTAAGAGATGAACTAGAGCTTGAGCATTATCTTGACTAAGAGAACAAAAGGTTATTTTAAAAATAATATTTTAATAAATTGTCATAAAAATAGGGTCAGAGAGGAAAATAATAACAAAAATAGGATGAAAGAATCGTAGACTCAGTATATAATTAAGGAAAAAAGTATATCACGTCCATGAGTGTTTTAATAAATCGTGGACCAGGTATACAGGTTAAATAAAATTGTGAACCAAATCCACGATTTTAAGCTCCACATGACAACTACATATAAGACTTTACCACATTGGAAATCGTGGACGGGGTCCATAAATTTCGTTTAGTCTCTTATTTATTAAAATAACTTTATTTTAAAGGGTTTTTTTAAAAAAAAAAAAAAAAGACTAATACAATAAATACCATTATTAAACAAATATATTATATTATATATCCACGTTTGTTTAAGTCTAATATATATATGGTGTATTGGTGTCTTTAGGAGAATCAGGACAAAAAATAAATCCACTTAGTTTTAGACTTGATGCAACCCAAGGGCATCATTATCTTTGGTTTGCACACCCCATATTTCGAAGATTTACAAGAAGATCAAAAATACGAGATTGTATCCGGAATTATGTAAAAAAAAATATGAGAATATTTTCTAGTGTTGAGGGAGTTGCACGTATCGAGATTCAAAAAGAAATTGATTTTATTCATGTGATAATCTTTATGAGATTCCCAAAGTTATTAATAGAATAGAAGGTGTGTCTCGAAAAATCGAAGAATTACAAATGTACAAAAAGAATGAAATTATAGGAATCGAAAACTCAATATTGCTATTACAAAAATAGGAAACCCTTACGAACACCCTAATATTCTTGCAGAATTTATAGCCAAACAATCAAAGAATAGAGTTTCATTTCGCAAAGCAATGAAAAAAACTATTAAATTAACTGCAGGAGGGTACAAAAAGGGAATTCAATGACAAATTGACGTATAGACGAAAAAGAATGTCCATTGATTTTTATAAAATCGTGTATGAAAGGAATGATGGGATTGATCTTGTCAAACATGTCTTATACATCTCATTAATGTTCAATACCATAGGAATAGTGGTTTTTAGAAAAATCCACTTTGAATTTCTAGAACAATTATAACTAAATGCATTCTCTCTCTTCTTCTTTTCCCAACACCCAAGAAATTCACTCAAATTTTCCAATCTCTCCTCTTTTCCCTCTCTTTCTCACCATTCTTTTTCTCTTTTTTTCATTGCACCATTTCTCTTCTTCTTCCTTTTTGCTTCTTATTTTCTTCTCAATCTACATTGTTTTGTTTTCTTCCTTCTTTCTCTCTTATTTTTCTTTTTTAGTTTGTCAATTTTTTTATTTTTTTTTTGTAGTTTCATTATCTTTTGTTTTCTTCTCTGTTTTCCTTTCTTCACTTTTTTCCTTATTTCACTTAAATCGGTTTTTGTCCAAAACTGATCCTGCCAGATTAATGATAACCTCTAAAAGTGATAGTGAAACAAAGATTTTTTTTTTATGGAACTGGGTCCACGATTTTCGACATAACAAAATCTCGAATGTGACATTTATGTGGAGCTTAAAATTATTTATGGGTATACAATTTTATCTAAATTGTGTACTAGGTCCACGATTCATTTAAATACTCGTAGATCGGGTGCATGTTTTCTTTTAATCATGTATCGGGTCCACAATTCTATAACCTTATGTTTGTTATTATTTTTCCTTCAACCCTATTTTTATCATTATTTATTAAAATAACATTATTTCAAAAAAAAAATGGAGATCAAGGGCTCGATTACCCCTCACACATATTGTTGAACTAAAAATAACTTTACAAAAAAACTTAGAACCTATAAGGACTAAAATTGTAATTCAACCATCCTTTTCTTTATTATTATTATTATATATGATAATTATGAAAATAATAAAAAGTATGTTTTTTTGAAACAAATATTACACATATATTATCTATTGCACCTCACCAAAGATATATAGGATCGTTGGGAAAATGTCATTCTAAACACGAGGAATCAAACCAAACTGATATCAAATGTCAAGTTTTTATTACAAATCAAGGTCAGAATTACAAAATAGTCCGAGTTTTTAGTTTTTCTTTTTCTTTTTTATCTATCTCAAATCTGTGCCCATGGCCAAGTGTAATATTTTCCACATCGTTGTCGTTTTTATTATTTATTATTATTGATATATTTGTCTCTCTCTTATTTTTTTTCATTATAAAGTCTATATTTTACGTGAGCACAGGATGAAAAGATTAAAACATCTAACTTTTTAATCAAGATTAATCAAGATTATATATTTTAGTAGAGTTATGTTCACGTTGCACAACTTAAATATATATCCCACTTCCCCAGTCACATTGATGAACTTCAAATTCGAATATAAAAGTTTAAAATCCAACCACTAACCTTAATACGAAGTTTCAAAAGAAAAAAGACATTTTTTTTCTCACCGCCAGAATACCATATTCTAATATTTCAAAAATAATAAGAATATAATAACAAATACACTAAAATATCTTCTAGTTTGGTTAAGATTTTTTTTTCCCAACTTTTTAGCGCCACAAGTAGATATAAACATGACTCACTCCATATATTATAGCCTTCAACTCATTAGCAAAAACCTATGTGCACACAACTACTTACTGGTTTCATCTGTGTTTCAAAAGCCTTCCCACTTGGTCACTCTGATCAAACTTGCCTGCTTTCGCCTGATGATTAGCTCAAACGTGTTCGTCCCAACTCGAAAAAGAAAGGGATGCTGAACATCGGGGTCATGTAGCAGCCGGGGTTGGCCTTCCTATAGATGGCCTCAATGATTTAACTGAGCATAACCATGTCTGCTCCAAAACCATTTGCTGCTCCGACTAAACTATCAAACGACACCAAAACCGACAACTGACACCGTGGCATGAACATAATATACGAACCTTAAAACCCTTATTTGGGATAGCTGCAAAACCGACCGGGTTGAGAACAATTAGGAAAAATCAAATGGAGATAACATATATATTTTCCTGGAGAAAGTTGAAATAATAGTAGATGGAGCTCTGCCAAGTTCAAGCTACTCTAATTCATTTGATGTAAGAAGATCCAAATTACATGTGGTAGACCAACCACTGAAATAACACAGGGTTTTACAACATACAAAACAGATACAACAAGATAACAAGATAGGTGAGAAAGCTGGTTGCCCTGTCATGGTGTTACTGTACATGATCATCTCATCATATGAAAAAGTACCAACCTCTGGCCAGAATAAGGAACTATTATGACATTATGAGGTTTTATTTCTCAAACAGAATGAGAAAACTTAGGAGTAGCTAATACGAAGCTGCTTGTTTCGAATCAATCAATACTTACTATTTCTCTACGTAAGCCGCTCGCCTATCGTCCGAGTAAATTGGTTGCCAATGCCTTAGTTAATCTCACAAAGAAATAGAGCAGCCTAATTCCTTGGCAGCAACATGAAGAACCTCAATGGGCATTCCGGTTACGAGTCGACTATGAGCTTCCCAAGTTAAGCACTTTTCAAGGTCATCTTTCCAGTTAATTGCTTCCCTGTTGAGGTATTGAAAGGATGGGCTGTGGACACCATTTATGTTCTTTGGTGTAGATCTACAGACGAATGAACCAGTTTGCAAAATATCGCGAAGAACTGATGTACTCAAAGTACGGACATGTGCACTTGGATGAGAAAGACACCGAACTGTAGCTGGCAGACGACACTGTATGGACAAATTCATTTCTATCAAAATGCAGTTCGTTGACAATTGGGGTTATGATTGCTGATTTTATAGGCATAATCAATTTGACGAGTCAAAATATGATGTTAAGTTTCCTCAATTCGAAATTTATTTGAGCGAGTACTTGAAACATGAAAAAATGTTACCTTCAAAAGGTTGGCAAGACCATCCGCGATGGACAACCCAGATTCTCCCCACTCCAACACAGGCCGAACTGCTCGAGCTGTTGCTTCTAGAAGCTGTCCATATAAATGAGAGATTTAAATACCAACAAACAACGAAGTTCATAGTAATACAACTACAATGTATCTTATCTACAGTGTTCAATTATTCCTCCCTCCCATCTGTCATTTTTCTTCTCTACACAGGATAGATTGCTTTGGTTTTATCCCCCAAACTCCTCCTCTTTATGCCTATGAGAGTAATTTTTGTTAAAATTATTTTTGTTTCATCCCGTTTAAAGTGACTCCAAACATGATGATTTTAATCCTTCCAAATCAATTTTGATTGTATAGAAATCACATTTGGAAGTGTAACGTCAGCATTAAATTGTTTTTAATAATTAAAAACATATTTTGAAGTGATTTTGAACATTAAAAAATTGTTTTAACCATTTTAAAATCACTACCAAACATGCTCGTTAAACTTTTAAGGTCAAAATTCTATATCACCTCCAGCTGGGGCAAAGTGCAAGCTTCTCCATCCACCAGCATTCCATCTGTAGCACGCAAAAGAAGGTCAGATGCGCTTGCTAAAGTTACTAGCGATTCCGGTTTATCGTGATTTCTCATGAGTTCAACAATCAATTTGATGATCCGCTGATTGATTCTCCACATCTTTTGCCCTTGGGTATCATCTTTAGCAATCCAAGGCTGGAATTCTCTATCAGCCTGACAATCCCAGAAAGCAATAGAAGTAACTATAATACATGAAGCATTCAACAGAGATAAACCCAGAAACTCGAGCTATTAATTCAAGCGCCATTTCCATGAAAAATATTACAACTTTTTAAGAAATTTTTTGTCTGGCGACAAATCTCTGCAACATGGAATAGGGAATTCTTCAATCTTCATTGTTATACAATTTCAATAAATTGATGGCAGCATTAGCATTTTAATTTACCAAGAACAGGAAAAAAATGATATAGGAATAAATTTAAGCAATGAACAAGTTGACTAGAGAATAGACCTGGAGCACAACAGCTGCAGCTGCTTTTGCTGGGGATGCAGAAACAACATTGCATAGAGCATCAACTACCTACAAAATTGAAGCGTATTTGTCCATCAGAATACTCGCTCATGCAAAATTAAAATAAGTAGTCGACTGTACATTATAAGCATCAGAATGTGCATGGAAGCTGTATCTTTTTTTATCGCAAGGATGTGGTTTTGAAACGGTTAAAATTACCTTGTCATATTCAAAATCACTCTGAAATATGTTTTAATATTCAAAATCAATTTAATATTTTAAAGTGTAAAATCAAACCTAAAATTGCTTTTGAATGATTAAGAACACGAATTGGGATGATTTTGAACATCACAAAAGTGATTTTAACCATTTTAAAATCAATTCAAAACAGTCTAAGTTCAACTCGCATAATTATACCCTCGATCAAGAGGTCAAGGTTCAATCCCCCACTTGCATATTGTTGAATTAGAAAAAAAAAATCAAAATATCCCCCGAGTAGTTGATTGCTTGTGCTGGTAGAAGCAGTTGAAGAAGAATTCATCTGGTTTATCACCTCTCAGTACCTAAACCAGAAATACAATGGGCAGAAAGAAGGCAACAGTTAGATTACCTGTCTCCATCCTTGCTGGGCAGATGTCCCCTCCGCGCTAGGTTGAATTTCGGGTGTCGCAATTAACTTGTGCCATAAAAGTGAAACGACAGAGAAACATAACTCCTGCTTCTCTGCCAGCACTGATCTTAAAAGAATTTGTGCACATCCATTGAATCCTATATGTCTATCAATTGTGAGAAAATTCGCTAATTCAGAAGCATCTAACTGGAAACTTGCTATTCGTTTGCCCAACGTATTTTCCAAGTCAACATTTGAATCTGGAGCTCTTTCAAATGAAAGTTTCGCCATAACATGGCATGACTCTTCACATTTCGGGATAGATTGCTGTCCAGTCTCGAAGTAGACATGGTTATCATGTTGAGTTGGCTTTCGCCCTGCTGAAGATACACGAGAGTACTCTGAAAGTGGTGCAGACACTAAGTGCACTTCTAATGGTTCAGCCCTATTGACAATAGATGCGACAGCTTTGCTGTGAATATCAATAAGGTTGTACAGTGATGAAGCCCGGGTGTAAATTTCTTCGTCCCACTTGCACCGCATCAAAACAGAAAGAGCATGCATGCAAGCTCTTGACCGTCGAAATAGTTCTGAAACATGAGCAGCAACCATAGCTGCAGCAACTATTTCATTTGAACTGTAACTCCAAGATGTTCCAAGAGAAGAAGGCTTCAGAGAAAAGAGAGCCTCCAAAATTGATAAAATCCTATGAGTATGACGAATGGCTGAGTCAATGCTACTCTGAAGTTCAAAAGATCCATTTATTTTGACCAACTTGGCCACATCTTGCGAACTTTTAAAATTCAAACGTTTCCTTCCCCGTGACATCAATGGAAATAGTTGCAGTTCACAAGCTAGAGCACAAACAGCAGCAAGAACATAAGAATCAAAAGCTGATACAGGTCCTTGTTTATTCATCCTACTTTTTGTTTCTCTTCTTTCTCTGGACATGTCTTGACTTGGCTCAACCCTTTCTTCCTGAAAATTACTACTATCGCTTCTTCTTTTCTTTCGTCCGTTTGATTGAGCTTCGTGACTAACGCAAACAGTTAACACAATAAAAAGTAAACGTGAAGCAAGCTCTTCAGAAGCACATGATTCTAAGAAAAGAGAGTGAACCATCATCCGAAGCTCTGATACAGAAAGGTTCTTAGAGGCATAACCATTTCCTGAAAGATATTTGAGTTTCCTTGTACGCTCTGTTGAAGACTCGGATGGAAATGCTCTTTGAAGAATTGCTTCTACAGTAGCAACAAATATCTTCATTAGACATGCTTCAGATGGACTGCCACGAGGAAGATATTCAAGGACCTTAAGAAGTGGTATGTACAAATTCCAAGATAATAAGGGAGGTTGTAGCGGTGTTGCGACGACAATTTCTGGAAGATCAACTGCAGAAGAACTTAACGGAATCAAGCCATAAGCAGCTTCCCAAATGGTACAGATTCTCCATTCAACTTCTAGGCCATGGGCACAAAGCATGGATGCAATCCCTTGGGCAGTTGCTTCAATTGTTGCTTCTGCTGCTGGAACTTCTATCTGGCATAAGCCAATATAGTTTGAATGTTAGAAACTATAATTGGAACACAAGAACATTCTTAACATCCCAAGTTATAGTTTTGTGTGAGTGCAGTCCGCTCTTCAGGGTTGATCTATATGTACCTGTCTCTGGTAGGATGATATATAATCACCCAATGGTTCATGTTGAATTTCAGCTCCCTCGACTTGCCTCAAAGGAGGAAAAAGCAATGCAGGTTGGGAGAGTATCCGGAAAAGTAGTGCTGCTGCAGCGTCAGCAGCAATACCTACTCGCATTGACATTGCAGTTCCTATGGCACGTAAAAAGTGCAAATGCATCCAGTTCCTAGGAAGCTGCAGTAAAGAAAAATCCAATAAGATAAAGATGAAACGGGAACATGACGAAGTAGTTAACGATTTCTATTGTATCATATTATCCATAGAAAAATAAAAGGAAAAGAAACACATAGGAAATCCATTAACCAATCAATTACAGTCAGCATGTAATTCTTTTTCCATTTACTGGAGATAATTCCCGTAATTCAATAACTATGTATACCTGTTTACCAACTATGCAAGCATGCGAGACGAACCATATCTATACCACTTCAACATTTAAATCTTTTCTTGAGTGGAACAAACCCTGCAGTTGGGTTCAATGAAGTTATGGATGGGTACCATATTTTTTTAATAAAATTAGTCTATTATGTGCTTAATTACATTGGTCTAATCTTAAGACTCTCAAGAAGTCTGCAAATTAAAGAACAAGACCATAATGTTGTTTTATGTAGTTTACAAAATTCTTGGCAAATCTGTTCTTTCCCATCCAACATATGAAGCAGAAATTCAAAAAAGAGAATGACATAATTTTATTTGTCTAAATTAGCTTGCAACTGAAGAAAAGATTATCAAAATCACTCGATACACAAACTATGTTGACATTGGAGAATCAACCAACAAATCTAAAATTTAAAATTCTTGGCAAATCTGTTCTTTCCCATCCAACATATGAAGCAGAAATTCAAAAAAGAGAATGACATAATTTTATTTGTCTAAATTAGCTTGCAACTGAAGAAAAGATTATCAAAATCACTCGATACACAAACTATGTTGACATTGGAGAATCAACCAACAAATCTAAAATTTATTCTCAATTTCTGTTTTCCTTACGTTGGTTGGGTGGCTTGCTTTTATAAGGAAATACGAACTAGTTGGTTTAAGTAATGAAAGGCTGCCCACTGCTAAGCATCCTTAGGACATCATGGTGTGGGAGTGGTTCAAGATTGTGAATATTCTCATTATAATGTCCACTCAAAATTTATTTTTATCACATGACTAAGATTTTAACTAAGAATATTGGTGAGAGCAATTTTTTACAGCCTACTTGGGCATAACATAATATTCTCGGCCTAGAAGATTTTGATAAAAAAAAAAAAAAAATTGAGCAATTTTTCTTTGTTGACATTAATTTTTGCCATTTTTTCCTCTTCTTTTCTACCTTTCCCTCTTCCTCCTAAATGTCCAACAGAAGTAAATAATTTCGAGAGACTGAAAAGGAAAAAGAAATTATGTCAAGAAAAATAGAAACGCCACTAAAACTAGCTTACTCTTATTCTGGATGCATAGTCTTCAGCAGCCCGAAGGAGTTCTACAAGCTGAACAGCTGCATCAAGTGCATCAGGAGCCCATGAAGGAGGTGCTTCTAAAAGCCCAAGAAGAAGTCTTTGAGTAGCACTTGGAGTAGCAATAGCATAGTACCTAAGTAAAAAATACATGAGTATGCCATTGAGGCTAAGTTGAAAAGATTCAATAATTTCATTCGTTTCTTTCTTCCGAATTAGAATTCGACCTGTGAAATAAACGTGCATAAGGCTCCAAAGCAGGTAGCCCAGCAACTAGATGCTCGTCTAAAGCTGTAGTTGGTGGAGGAAGTAGAAGTGCAGGAACAGCTGCTGCCGTCAACGTGGCAGTCTCATATCTAGCAACTTCTTCATCACATACACTTAATATAACACCAGCACCATTAGCAACAGCCCATCTTGGAGTTGACGGTACAAGTTGCGGATGCTTTCCAGACCCACGAGATGTAGCTAAGAGAGAAAAATATATATATAGCATTGTGAATCCCTTGTCTCAATATGGATGATAATATTATATCATGCATTAATGAAAAAAACGTAACATCAATAAATAAAATTTATTCAGTTGGTTAAAAGGGTAATGGGCAAACCAGTTGTAGGCGGCTTTAGTTCTCCAGCTGCATATTTTCCCATAACGCCACTACACCTGTTGGATGTAAAACCATTGTAAGGTCAGGTGAAAAAATCTAACAGAAAGACCAATAAGATTGTGTTTAGAGCATTAATTGACTTTGACAGTTAAAACAGCATTAGATGGATTTAAACTCTTTGGAACTACAAATAAGTTTAGATCCGAGTCCGAGGCTTAAACTCTACCTTACCTTGCCACTATTCAGTACTTGTAGATAGATATGAGTCCGAAGAAATAAATATGACCCTATATTATAGATCATTAAAGTACTTGTGAATTCAAAATTTGGTTTCAGTGATTACATACTGCTAACCTCCTGAGTCCTACTACATTTATTGATGTAAATAGTAAAACTTGTAACATAACCACTCACCAACGGAAGTAGTCACTTCTGATACCTAGAGGCGCCGCAAGCAATATGTCAGTAATCCATGGAGATAGAGGCCTTAAAGGCTTCCTATCCTGATTCAAAGGCATCTGGCTGGGTGGCACATCACTTGAGTCACCGGTTGTTGTATGGTTATCACAACCACTTCTTTCTCCTTCCATATTTTGTTGTTCCGTCTTATATATGGGACGATTATAATGAGTCAAAATTCTCAATATCTCACCACATTGTTCAGAATAATCATGCTGGAGAAAACAATATATGTGAGGCAACACACATTTCTGAATCTAATCCAAGCTCAAAAGAGAAGAGACAAAGTAGGAAATTCTCATTTAAGCTCACTTCTGTGTTGGGGCAGAATAAGGATATGAAAGACGAAAAGGGAGAACCGCTCTTGCAATACGCCATAGTACCATCAATAATACAAGATATAATTGGAAGAATAACAGCATGCCCATGCTCCGGATGATGAAGAACAAAAGTTGCTGGACATTGTTTTCAACAGTAAAAGTCAATTACTTAGTACTCATGCATAGAATATTTAATGGCAATGAAATGATCACTAAACTACTAATGACAAGACAGATTAGCCCTTACCCAAGACATCATCAATAAGGCGCTTTTCCTTCCATGGATAATGACTACGTATTAACTGCAGCAAGAGTACACATCAATAAGCTACACTCCTAAACACTAAATCTCCCAAGTCTCCACAAAATTTCAGATTTCTCATCCATATCAGTATGATTATTGAGTATGTTTCTGAATAACAGAATATTTGAGTAGAAAATGGGTATGGGAAAACCTCTGCAATATCCTCCGGGAATTGTTCCGATGTGAACTGACCCAAGCACTCCACATATGTAGTGATTTCAGCCTAAAAGCCAAGGTGTAAAGAGCACATGTTAGTTACCGTTGTTATGAATATAATTTGATTAAAAGGGAAAGTTGAATCTCATATATTAAAGCTCTTGACAAAAGTTTACCACATTAAGAATAACGTAAAATTGGTACTGTTTATTTTTCATGGAAAAAGTACAGAAATATGAAGAAAAAAATTGACATTTTTTTTCTTTTTGATAAGAAACTGAGCTTTAATTTGAGAAAAGTAAAAAAATAGCAAGGCCATACAAAAAAACAAGCCCAATAACTAACTACAGAAAGGAACTCCAATCCAACAAAATCAAACCAAGTTCTAATCACAAAAAGGCCCTGTGGCAAACACATACAAAGAGGTATGAAGATCTTATATTATTACACTCAAGCCAAATACTCCATAAGATGGCAAAGAAACTAGTATGCTACAAGACTGCCTTTATTACAAAAAGGCGGATTAAGGAGCACCTCCTCCCACATCCCCTGAACAGCCTTTATTCCGCACCCAATAAAGTCCAAAAGAAATCAACCAACAATCCCAAAGAAACCGTGCAAACTGATAACCCCACAACAGAAGATGGAGAAAAATGACAGTCATTTCATAATCATTTGTTTTTGCGTTCCACATGTATACAAATATATTAAAGAGAGTGAAGCTTCTGTAAAACAAATTATAAATTATATGAACACATCAGATAGCAATCATTTGTATTTCATCCTTATCAATAGCTCGAAATGGGCAAGTTTCAAGAACCAACCATTTTCCCAGGTTGCACAATTAGAAACAAAAGTAAAACCATTGACAAGGCAAATAAGATTTTTTAAAAATGAATGGATTCTAAAAAAATAGATGGAAGCACAGAAACTTGGCTCACTTTTCTTTGTTGCTCGTCTTGAGGCGGAGTCCAAAACAAAGACGAAAACTGGAGACGATCTATCCACCTTTCAGATGAACTAGCCATCATAGAGAACAACAAATAGTCTACTTCTTAAATATTCACTGGGAGCAGTCCACAGGTTTCGCCAGCCTCTCACTAACAATCCAAAAGATGAACCTCAAGCTTTTTAACATTCAACACACCGCTACCAGTCAAGAATCAAAATATCGTAACTCAACATCCCAAATCGGCACCCAGTTTCGATTACCAAAATTGAAACAAAAATAAAATGAAAATTAAGGCAACTGGGACAGCTCCTTCAAAGAAAATTTACAACTATGACCTATGATATAACCAGCTCAATACTTCCAATTTTTCCTGCCTTTCGAATCTGTGCCAAAGCCACCAACGTCTTCAAAGTTACAAGAAAAATACGCAGAAACCTGATTTCTGTTAAGAGAAAGCCATAAAATCAGAGGAAACATCATGAAACAAAACAATACTGAAAATATGAAACAAATAACCCAAAAATTTATCTACATGAACCGAAATAAGACAAAAATTACAAAATAAAATAAACAAACACGAAGAAATTAATTAATACAACCAAAGATTGTCATAAAATCTTCATTACGGAAGCAGATGAGCTCTAATTCAACGGAAAAAAAAAAGGTATAGAAATCTCAACATGGATCAGAAATTCAGAATCACAAACTATGAGCGATACATCACCAGAATAACATCAAGAACACAGAAGGAAAAGGCCAAAAATTAAAAGAAAAATACAGAAACCTGGAAGTTTTTCAGTTGAAGGAGCTCTTGAATAAGCAACTTCCGAATCAACAAATCACTGTAAAAACTGAGATTGTGATTTTAAATATTCGTTTAATTTTCACTGAATTGTTTTTCAGCGGTTGTGTTTTTGTTCAGAAGAAGAGAGAGAAAGATGGAGAGAGAGGAGGGAAGATATGACAGATCTTTAGCAGGGCTCTAGGCTTAAGTTGGCTGCTTACGTGGCACTGATATTTTCCTCTCTCCTTGGGGACTAAGCGTGGTGCTGCGTCATGCCCACCGGTAGTCGAGAGAATCATGCATGGCCATCCATGTATGCATCACATCTTTACCCACGTGGTTATTCTTTTCTCTTTTTTTTAATTACAAAAATAACCTCTAAAATATGGTAATAGTTGGAATTATACTCTCTCGATTTTAAAAATTTGAGCTCTCAAGGTTATACTAGTTAAAATTGAATCTTCAGACTTACATAATTGTATAAATTTGATGGTTTGATTTTTATCCTTTGTGGGTCTAATTTCTACCATTATTGTAAGTTTAATGGTCAAATTTTAATATTTTTAGTAGTTTGGGGGCCCAATCTTTACAAATAAAAGTTTGAGGGTGTAATTGCAACCACCATCATACTTCAAGAGTGGTCTTTGTAATTTGTCCTTTTTCTATTTTAAGGTTAAAAAATAGAAGCACGTCTTGTTCATTAACATCTCGGAAATATTCCGCCATAGTTAGGGCAGTTAAACCAACTCTCATACGAGCTCCCAGCGGTTCATTCATCTGACCGTAGACTAGAGCCACTTTTGATTCTGCAATATTTTCTTCATTAATTACTCTGGATTCTTTCATTTCCATGTAAAGATCATTTCCTTCGCGAGTACGTTCACCTACTCCTCCAAATACGGATCATTTTAGTCTCAAATTTTAAAGTATGTGTGCAATTAGTCCATAAATTTTTTAAACAAACCTTTTTAGTTCCAAAATTTGTAGAATATGTTCATTTTGAAAAACGTACAAACAATCAACTGAATATACGATGATGGCCACAATAATACTGACAGGAGAACTAACACAAATAAAAGCATAGAAGAACATAACACACAACATGTTAACCAAGTTTGGTATAAATTTACCTACACCTGGGGCAGCCCAAAATGAAAGGAAGCTCAATAATATTCAGAAGGTCTACAAGAAGAACTACTAAACTGATAGAACGACTATCATGTAATACAGTAAACCTTAGATAGACAATTTGTTTAGACTCCATCTAAATTTGATGTTACCTATCTCAAAATCTTCTCACAGCTCAGGATTCTCTTGAGTTTGCAGCCTTTGGCTTGATTGATCTTGTACGTTTAGGCTCCCTCTAAATTCAACGATTCTCTTAACGAAATCACCCACACATGGTAAAACCAAACAGCCCTTTCTACTTCTTCTTTTTCAGTAATGACCGCACAAAAGAACAATGATTGTATCCTTAAAAATCTAATTAAAAACATTCTCATACTACCTTTTATAACAACATCAACAAGGAAGATACATACAAGGAAACCAACATAATTATCAAAAAGGTAAGTGACCAGAACATTCCAAAACATTAACCAGTCAGTCTAACACAAAGTCAACCAGAAAAGGACCAATATTTCAATAAATTCACATGCCAAATAAAAACAATAACAATCTCCCCCTTTGGCATAACTATTTTCTTTTATAGGTAATTATGAGATAACGCAAACAAAACAGCAGGCAGACAACAAGAAAACCGACCATACAACAAAACCAATAACCTACTGCCAAAACAACCAATAACAATAAGAACAACAAGCCAACGCCACCAAAAAAAAAAAAAAAAAGCACACACTTCTCTTTGATTGCCAGAAAAAGAAAATTAAGCATGTGGAGAGGAAAGGCATCATGTAGAAGGCGGTCGTCATCAAAAGGCAACGACAAACTCAATAATTGAACCAGAGTATCCACAGTCGTCCGTCGATCTGTAAGAGATCAAATTACACCGCTCAAAGTCCGGGACTCAGAAGTTAACACCTGTAAGATACGTGTTCCAAGATTAGTAGGAATCAATAGACTACCTTGAGGAGCGTAAAGATCATCAGGCACGGGTATGTTATAAGCTTTAGAAGGTTAAATGTTGTGCACAATCTCTGGCACATGAGATCCCTGAAAGAGTTTGTAGCTTAAATTGATACACTTGGCAACAGGACCAGGAGTGTCCACGGGAGTAAGAATAGTGGGGCACTGAGAAAGCATAATACCACACGGGAGAAGGGGGAAACAAATAGGTATTTTGATAACAAAGGATTCGACATGTCGCAACGCCTGATTGTAGACAAAAAAATAATAATAAAAAGAAAACCAAAGTTCAATAGAAAACCAGTGCCAATTTGGTAGAGACAAAGACACCCCATAACCATTATGGAAGGACACCAGTTGGCAATACCAATCTCACGAAAAATAGTATATTTGATGCTTAGAGTGGCAGCAAATTATGTCTTATCTAAAACATTATGTTCATCTACAATTCTTCTATGAACGACATACTTCCATTTTTGAAAATTTTATTCACAGTGAAAAGAAACACCATCAATAGGCACGGACGGAACATTCTGATGAATCTTTCTTTGGCCAGTTCTAGTGTTTACTCTTTTTGGAGCCACAGTAGCACCAACTACATCAGGTGATGAATGAGAATGAACACTGGAAACCGAATCGGAAGGATTCTCAGAGGATGGTGGTAAAAGTGAGTGTGTTCTAGAAAAAGGATCAGGAATCTGAGACATTGAGGCAATCTTTTTCGTTCTATGCTTACCTAGTTCAACAAGTACTACATGGTCTTCAGAAGAGTCAGATGAAATTTCTTTATCGATCACAAGATGACCAGCATTGGTATAAGGGTTTTGAAGGACATTTGCTTCAACGATATGGGGATTACCAATGATAGGATATGAGGCAATCGTATTATGTCCAACATTCTCATCAGTAGTAACATGTGCAAATACAATAGAGGCTTGGGGAGGCTGATAGATCAATACATCAGAAATTTCAAATGGTAGAGAAATCGCCAACAATATCTGGAACTATATTTTCATCAACTTTACCAGACATATCAATACTCGGCAAGCCATCCACATAAAAATCAGTAGCAACCTAAGGAGGCATACTAGGAAAAACAGTAGTATTATGATATTCAGACAACACATGTAGAGGAGAGGAGACAGAGCCACTCCCAGGTAAAACAAAAGACAGCAAGTTTTCATTCAAGGAACCAGTAACATTATCAGGAGGCATAGAAACATCCCTGTTGGGTTTTATGTCCTAAAAACTCGCAGTTTATAAAATGATAAACATTTTCTATTATCAATATACTTGTTATTGATCTCATAAATTGTATGAAAGTCTAAAGCCAATAAACTAAGACCCATGACTATTGTATGAGTACTTGAACTTTATGTGGAGACATAAGAGTGGATCGGGTTTGAGTAAATAGTCAAAATGATCTATGGTACATGAATAAGGTTGGGTATCTTATTCTGGTAACACCATTGAATGCGGCCTACTCTGTAGTTGTTACAAAGAGTTGTAAAGTGCTACATACAATGTGATCCTAATTCATACATGATATGACATGAGAAGTGAGAGCGCCTTATGCAACGAGTTTGCATAAGATCAGGACCAAGAAATAAGTCACTCTTACTTTATAACGTTGTTTACTGTTTAAAACTGAATATTTCACCTAGATGACCTAGGTTAGCTCAATCTTAATCCTGAGTTAATTATGAACTTTTGTTTGTTCAGGATTATTCTTTTATCTACTAACGGTGAGAGTAGTCCAACAGCACTGCTCAATAAGCTTACCATTTTGGGGATAAGACCGGATGAATATGTAAACCCCGAACTCTAGGTTTTCTAGATAAACATGTTTAACCAAAGGAATGTTATATTACATATTTATTAAAGTAGCAATTCATGTTTATTTATAGGAATTATGATGGAAAGGAAGGAAAAACATCTTAAATGAGGGGTGACGTGGTGGTTAACCCTTGAACTCAGGAGGTGGTGGGAAGATTTTGGAAGAACAATTTCAAAAGCATGGTTTCGACAATTGACATGAGAAAATTTAGTAAAATCAGTGCCATTCGAAAAATGAGAGAATCTAGTTTTTGAGGTACTCTTTCCGGAGAAAGATTGCAGGAGGAAAAGAACAAGAAGTGAAAAAAGTTCAGAGGAGGCAGAATCTCGGGTTAATCAGGACCGAGGTGAAGATTGGAAGTTTTAGGCCAAACTATAAAGAATTCTCAGCTGAAATTTCAAGGTAAGAAAGTTAACTCAATTCTAAACAAGTTTGTAAAAAGAAGTTTTTTGGAAAGAGCTCTGGATTTTGAGTTATGAATTTTTGAAGTTATAATAGAGAATCGGTGCATAAACAGACAACTACTTGGGAAAAACAAACAAGCAGTTCACCGTGGGGAGTTATAGCGAGATATGGGAATGAGGATCTCGCTTATAAAGGAAATCTCGTTGATTTTGTGATAAGGACTTGCTCTAGAAGGAAATCTCACTAGGAATTGGGCTGAGTATCGCTAGGATGAAAATTTGCCAGATAAAGCTTGATCTCGCTCATGAGGATCTCGTTGATCTTGCCAGTAAGGATCTCGCTGATCTCACTCATGAGGATCTGGCTAATCTCGCTTATGAGGATCTCGCTAATCTCGCCCATAAGGGAGATCTCGCTCATGAAGATCTCGCCAGTAGAGCTGTCTTTGTTGATGAAAGTTCTTTTAGTAAATGAAATATTTGAGGTATTTTACTAAGAATTCTAAGTATTTTAACTGGGAAGTATGTCCTTTCAGGCCAAGAAGAGCTAGGAGAGGCGTATAAACCGTTGAGAGCCCTGAAGAGTGGTGAGTGACTAAGTGAATTAATGTCTCCAATACTTATGTATATAAGATCAAGTAAGTTACAGTGACATTAATGATGAATTTATACTCCCCCAAACAACAAATGGTTAGAGAATAACTTAACGCATGTTTCCCGACTTGTATAGTGTAACACAGGCCAAGGTATGTCATGTAATCATTACAAAAGTTAAGTTTCTAATTTTGTAATATGCTTCATAGAGGAAGGCTATGAGGGAATGAGTTCTTGTGTAAATGATAGGCAATGGAACTTAATTTGATGTTACAAAATACCCTGGTACCGAAGGACATTTGAGAAGATACCTAACCAACTTGATATCGAAGGACATTTGAGAAGGCTGACCAACTTGATACCGAAGGACCTTTGAGAAGGTATCTGACCAACTTGATACCGAAAGACATTTGAGAAAGTATCTGACCAACTTGATACCGAAGGACATTTGAGAAAGTATCTGACCAACTTGGTACCGAAGGACATTTGAGAAGGTACCTGACCAACTTGATACCGAAGGACATTTGAGAAGGTATCTTAGTAGCTCGATACTAAAGGACAAGTTTGAGAAGGTATCTTAGTAGCTCGATACTGAAGGACAAGTTTGAGAAGGTATCTGAGCAGAAGTACCTAAGATATGATGGTACTTAGCATGGCCACGTGCACGTAGGCAGTTGTGAATGAGAGGCCGAAGTATGGGTCTCTTGGCCGGTAATAAACGTTGGAAGCTTGAGCGGTTAGGCTCGTTCTCAACTAAGGAATAATGATGTTTAATGATGTTTAAGAATGGTTTAAAGCTACATTTAGAGACAATTGCTTGAGTTACTCATTAGTATATTTACAGGTTTATAGTGATGTAATGTTTGATGTTATACAATTCTATATTCGCTCACTGGGCTTTTAGCTCACGGGATTTCTGTGTTTCCCTTTTTAGGTAGTGGTCAGTTTCCCAGGGTTGATCTTGCTGCTACTTGCCACTGAAAGACTCGGCTTATTAAGAAGACTTAGGTTGATGATCTGTTTATGTACACATGTTTTAAGAGGGACTAGAGCTTCTTTAGGAATGTTTGGGCCATCTGTGAATATTTTTCTGTAAATGTTATGTCATGGTTGTATGCATGTATTTATGTAATCTTTGTAGAACCTTAAGGGGGGTTTGCTGTATGCGTATGTTACTAATGTTTTAAACATGTTGGTATTTAGATTAGAAGGCATGAGTGGTAGGTGATGGTAATAGAGCTAGTAACTACCACGGTCATAACCTCTTCCAGAATAAAAAGGGTAATCTGGGAGGGGGTGTGACAGAATAGCTGGGTACATAGCCTTGCAAGATGGAGTTCACGCCTACCCGATTTAGGGATAGGAGAAAGGTTTTTCTCTCAAGTACTGAATCCAGGTTTTGAATAAGGGGCCCCACCCTCTCACTCGGTTGAGAAATTTTGGTTTGGTGATTGAATCACAAACCAGTTGTTCATTAGAGGATCAGTAGGGACTTGAGAAATAAGACGTAATCTGGGGGTAAAACAAATACTTGACCCAGCCGTTATAACGAACAACCTGTGAAGGGTCGACTTGCTGATTATGGTCAAATCATGTGGACATAAGATATCTACAGTGAGAGAAGTGCAACTATGAGCTTTAGTGGAATGACCCATTAGTTAACGAATGGGGATTAATTTGGTCTAATGAGTTTAGGCAATTAATCTCGGATCATTGGAGCCCATGATTTGTAGGTCCGCGAGGTCCCCCTACTAGCTCGTAACGACTAGCTTTAGAATAGCGTGATAAGTTAATTTGAAACGTTCAAATTAGAATTAAGGAATTAGTAATTATATGAGATATAATTAGTAATTATATGAGATATAATTAGTAATTATAAAGATGGATATGTGTTAAAAATAATTCAATGTTTGATATTAAATTAATTAAGTTTTATTTAATAATTAATTTATGAAATTAATTAATTTTTCATTTTTAAAATCAAATAGATTTTTTAAATCAAAATTTTATTTTTAGATAAAATTGAAAATTGGAAAACTAAAACACAAATGGAAAAATGGGTTTTTCCATTATCCATCTTTGAAGTAGCTCACACATGAAGCAACATTTGCCTTTGTCTTCTTCAAGCATGAGCTGCAACTCATGCAGCTCTTCTCTTTGCATGTTGATCTACAATATAATGAGAAGATTGGAGTGAAAATCGGGCATGCAATCAAAGATTTTGAGAGAAAATTCGGTTTGAAGAATGGTTCTTCAATAATGGTTGTTGCAGTGAGCTTTTCTCCTTCATCCCTTGATTCAAGCTTGTTTTGAGTCCCTCAACTCAATCTGGAGAAGAAGCTTTGAAGAAGTTCTACAAGAGGTATGTCTTGAAACCCATTTTTCTGTAGAAGCATGCTTTATATTATGCCAAAATTAGTGAATTTGAATGCTTAGATGATCCTTGTTCTTCTGCCGCAATTGATACATTCCTACAATTGGTATCAGAGCATCAAATAAGCATTCAATTCGGTTTAATTTTGGTTTGGTGGGTGTTTTATATGAGAAATATGAAACTGATGCACTGATATGATTTTCTGAGTTTTGGCTGTTTAATTCTCTTTAATTTCTCATTTAAATTTGTAATTGGCTCTTGCTTGATGAGCTTTAATGTGTTCCCAAGAGTCTGTAATTTATTTGGAGTCATTAGAGTTGAAATTAAGTTGTAAATCGAAGAAACAAGCGAAGAGACCGAGTTACATTCCAGAAAAATCAGCCTCTGTTCTTGTCGTCGCTGAGGTTCCAGTTGCTAAACGATCGTCTAGCTCAGACGCTACACGTCGTGAAGAAAAGCTAGACGATCGTATAGCAATGGGCGCTGGTCGTTGTGATGTTGAACGCTAGACGATTGTGTACCTGCAGGAGCTAAACGATGCGTTCAATTTGCTATACGATAGCATTAAGCGATCGTTTAGCTTTGGCGTGGGAACTAAACGATACGTTGAATTTACTATACGATGGTACTATGCGATCGTTTAGCAATATGCGCACTAAGCGATGTGATGAAGTGCTATGCAATACTGAGCGATCGTTTAGATGCGGAGCTAAGCGATCGTGTAGACGAAGTGCTAAGCGATGCGTTGAAGTTTCTATGCGATGGAACTAACAAATCATTTACCTACGATGCTGAACGACATGATGATGTTCTATACGATGGAGCTAAGCGATCGTTTAGCTACACAACGTATACTGAACGATGACATGCAGCGCTAGACGATGGTGTTAAGCGATCGTTTGGTTCTATACGATAGAACCAAACGATAGTAAGCGATATGAAGAGCTATACGATAGCCCTGAGCGATGCTTACCACGATCGTTTATCTTTGATCGGAAGCTAAACGATGCGTTGAGTTGTTATGCGATAGCACTACGCGATCGTTTACATTAAGCGATGCGCGGTAGCTGCGGTGGGCGATGTTGAATGCTATGCGATGGCATTAGACGATCGTTTACCTTTTCGCGCGCTAAACGATTGGCAAAATGCTAGACGATGGTCGTCATTGCTAAACGATGAGACTTAGCGAGATGTTAAACATGTGCAAGGGCTGCCGGTTCAACCGGTTCTCTTGTGGTTTGGTCCGGTTCAGCTTCGAATGGTTCTTGGCTGGTTCGGTTCAAGCTACTTGAGTTCATTTTGGAGGGTTCGAGCGGTCTGGAAGCTGTTTAATAGTTAGGCTTCTGTTTGCTTTTTTTTGCCAAAACTAAAACCATATCAGTCTGTGTTTAATTATTTATGCATTTGATGTATGTTATAATTAAATAAATCTTGTATGTGCATATAATATGCCATTTAGATTTAAAATCCTACCATAGGAAGCATGTAACATACATTGAAAGTATGTTATAATTGTTATAATAAATAGTATGCATGTTAGGGTTTCTCGTATTTAATATAAATGTTATATTAAATGTTGAATGCCTCATGTATGTTGTGGATATTTAGCATGTCTAAAGTTTTATAGCTTGTTATAAAATTGGGCTAGATATTTAAAATCCATAAACAACAGCTGCATGCTCGCGTAGGTTGACCACCTGTTTTAATTGTTAAAACTTATAAAACCTAGGTTACAAACTCAACCGGTATATAATCCTGTCTAAGGTTGGGGGTACTTAAGGTGACGGTTTACGAAACACCTCCTACTTGGGAATTATGTCTGAATTATTGAGTGTTGGTAAACGGTTTTATGAGCATACGTGAATGATGTGAGGTAATAAAATGGTTTATCACCTAAACATCATAGGTTAAAATCCAATTATAAGAGTTATACTTGGATAAACCACATAGACTTAGGATTGTTTTATTAGCCGAAAAGAACCTAAGTATAAATATACCCAAATAGAACACTTCAGTGACAATTTAATAACTTCTATATGATAGAGTTATTAGAAAACTTTAGTGAAAAATTAATAACATATATGATACGTTATTTTTAGCTCTCACGTCTCTAAGAGTTCACAATCCAGATTTAAGCGGTACTTCGTGTCACCCTGGAAGTAACCTCCCTACGGAAAGTATTTTTTAGCTTAAATCTAGATTTTGGTGAATAAGAGGAAGTTGTTCAAATATAAGTCTATTATACGATAAATAGATTTCAACTACCACTTCTCCTCAAAAGTTCACACCGTAAGATCCCTGGAAGTTTATCGACGTCTATCAGCGATAGAAACTGACAGAAGTCTATCATTGATACTATGTGATAAATGCTGATAGAAGTCTATCAGTATCTTTCAGTATTTTTTTTTTTTTTTGCTATTTCTGTAAATAGTTTGACATTTTTTCTATCTGTAAAAATTTCCTTAAAAACATATACATTTTCTCTTTACACGTTTTCTCATGTCCATCTCGCTTTCATTTGACGCTTTTCAAGTTTCTTATTTATTTTTCTTGTAATTTATTGGTCTATTAGTGGTCGTTATCAAAACAACATGGGGGTCAATACAAGCACAACTCAACTAACTTACATTTATACTACCGATCTCAAGGTTAAAAGTTCGATTCTCTAAGCTCACATTCCACATATTGTTTAAAATATAAAATGGTATCTACAAGGGGATTCATACTACAAACCTTTTGGTAGCCAACACATGCTATATATCAACTGAGTTATATTCATTTTGGCTAATATTGGTTATTATTATTATTATTATTAACAATATATGAGGTAGAAATCAAATTTTCGACTTTGAAGTTAATAACATTATTCCAATTGTGCTATGCTCATTTTAGCTATTAATTGTTATAATTAATAATATGTTGGTGTTTAGTGTTAATATAATTAAACGTTGTGTGATACAAATATGCTAGTTTAATGTTAATATAATTAAAATTTTGTGTGATACAAATAGGATGTAAATAAAATTGTTAACGTTTGTTGACAACCTAAATTGTCGTTGATACAAGTAATGGTTCTAATTTAAAAAAGGATTGAAACTATTTTTAAACTTTAAACTCTCACCATTGCATTTAGGCCACGTTTGTCGAGTTGTAATGAGAAGTGGTGTAATTGTAATGAAATTTTATTGATGAATCAATCGTAATGAATCTAAATCACAAACATAACTTGATTTCTTTTAAGCATGTCTACTTAAAATTACAATTATGTCACATTTACTGTTACAATTACAGTTATTTATACGGTTTAAATCTTAACTGCAATGGTACTGATAATGATAATAGTAAAAGTAACAATAAATTTGATCAATTTGTAATTCTAATACTGTAACAATAACAATATTTGTAACAGTATCAATAATGGCTAATGAGTCCTACGTAAATTTCAAATTCAATGAGATTAAGCACCCTCGATTTCTTAATCATATTACTTTGATGGCAGAATCTTATATTTCATTACGATTGCAGAACACAAATAAACAACAACAAACGTAATTAAATAGGGTCTCACTTTTTAGATTACCATTGATTTATTACTTTTACGAGTGGGTAAAAGCCGCCTTAATTTTTTTTTCTTTTTCTTTTTTGTTTTATTACTTTCAAATTTAGATACTGTCAACAACATGAATTATGGGAATTTAAGCTAACTCGAGTAGTTGGTGAGCCACTAGGGGAAACATGACTTAGACACACACATGGTTCTCATCAAAGGTTAAATCTCCAAAACTATAATTGTACTAAATAAAATTTGATAGTCAACTCGACCTTAATTCGACTGGTTAATGCTTAGGTATATTCTCTTCTCCACCTTTTATGGGTTGCTGTAAAAAAAAAATGTAAATGAAAATATAAATTTAATGATTACCTTGTAATTAAATCACGTTGAAGGGTCGATCTCTCGAAAGTAATAATTATATTAATATAAACTATGAATTTTTGTAAGTATGTCAATATTTTACACCCTCCTTCAACTTCCATTTGAAAAATATTGTGTAAAAACTTATAATTATATATATTATTATTTTAAATTGTCACAAGTGAATTGATTTCGACAATTTATTAAAATTATATTTAGAAACTGAAACGTAACTGAAGATATAAAAATACAAATTTAAATTAATATAGCTATTATACATTTTTTTCGCTTGAGAAAAATTAGAACAATAATTAGTTCATAAATTTAAGTATACACCTCAAAAATTTCTGAGTTTAAATTTCCAACCAAGAAGTTGAATTATTTTATTTTATTTTGTCTTATCCAGATATATGGAAAAATAATAAATTGGTAACTAATACTGATAGCAGAAAGTCGGTATTTGGAACTGACCGACGGTCAGTTGCTTAGATATTTTGAGACGAGTTTTGATTAGCTGCGGTTGAATGTATGTTTCCACCGTCACATTAGTCGTTGATTCTTCCGTAGTCTTCGTAAGACGTTGACTGTGGTTGTACGTGAATACTAAGCGAGAAAAAGAGGAGTTTGTTGTTTTCAGTTAACACGTGAGAGTACACGTATGGGATTGTTTTTTTAATTCTAAAAAACTATTGTTGGGGAATTTTAATCGTTTGGTAAAATAACTCACTTATTAATCTATCGACAATCAATTTAAAAATTGTTCTAATGTGTAAATGTTATTTGATTGAGATTTTAGATTTTAGCTTTTTAAAAAATTTGGTATCTTTTATTACCTATCTCAAATATTCATTTTATTCATTTATTTTTTCATATTCATTCCAAATTTTAATTGATTTAAATTTTTATAACAGTTATTTTTTAAAAAAATTCATAACATTCTTAATTAAATAAAAATGGTTCTAGTTCAATCATATATATTTTAAAATAATTATATAACTAAATTACACTAATTTAGTATTAATTTACCAAACACTTTAGTTAGTTTTTTCTAATTTAAAATTAAAATTTATCAAACACTCTTTTACTTCCATTCATAACTGGTTTTTATTTAGTACAGCTATTAGTAATTATTTTAAAAGATGCAACAATCCTAAACGAGCCTACATTTGATTATAATGTTTTATTAAAAATTGGAAAAAAAAACATTCTTGTTAACTAGGACCACGAGACATCCCAAATTAATTCAACAAGGTACGCTGTGTTACAATTGATTTGAGAAAGAAAAGGCTACTTATGATACTTTTTACATAAGGGTCTTCGTTAAGGTGAAATCTGTGAACATTGACAATTTTATCTTTAAAATGATAGTTTAACAATGTGGATGTATAGGGTTGGCAAAAATCCCCGCCCCGAATCCTCAATTTAATCGGGGATGATGGTCAAACTGGGTTCCCAGTCGCGGATGGGAAGGGTATTCCCACCCCGTCCCAGATTAATTTTTTTATTTTTCAATATATATATAAAAATGGGGATGGGTCCCCACAAGGACCCGTTTCCCCAGTGGGGAATCTCCGTCCCCGTCCCCGCCTTCAATTGGAGAGGATGGGGATGGGGAGTTTCCCGCCCCGTCCCGACCCAGTTCCCAACCCTATGGATGTAAAAATTTAAATATTTAAGAATAGATGTGTCAACATAAATATATAGCTCAACAATTTTTTGTTAGTATAATATAATAAAGGATAAAAAGATTCGAATCACAAACATTTATGTCACTAACGAATACTATGTGCCAGTTGAACTATTGATTAAATGTGCGTATGTGTGAACATTTTTTATGAATATTATGTGTCATAGGTGTAGTTCGAACATGTGTCTGATAGATGTGGTTTGAATGTGCACATGCATGCATATACATATATGTGTGTATGTATGTATATATGTGCGTGTGCGGTACAAATTAATTGAGCTATGTACTAACTAATATAGCAGTGTTACTATAGTATTGTTCCAAATTAATCCTATAGTTGTATTTAATGGCACGTTTAAATATAACTTAAAAAAATTAAAATGTTATTGTAATATTTCAATGTTTTTTTCCCCAATTACGTATTTAACTGAATACGTAAAACAAAGTATATATTTTATTGATTAGCTTTGTAATGATTTGTGCCTCATTTGAGTCGTTTGTGAATGAAGTACATATTTGTGAACGATTTTAAAATTGTTAAAATCATTTTTGCCATGTTTAAAATAATCATTATTAGATTAAAATCAGTTCAACGTTTAATTTTATACTTAAATGCATATTTCATGCCAAATTAATTTTAAATTATTAATTTTTTTTTATTTTGGAGTGATTTTAACTATTTCCACAACCATTCACAAATATATCAGAAATTCTAGATTTAATTACAGATGTTGATCATCAGAGCAATGCTCAAAATCAACGGTTTGGTAGAGATTTAAAAGTTGAAACCAATTATAACATCTCAAAACCAACGAAATCATGGTCAGTAAAATTATTTAATGGTCTATTTGTGAATTAATACAATTTAAATTTATGCAAAACTTGATTATTATTAAAATTCAAGATTATTGTGAACTTGAGGAGTACCACAGAAATACGAATGTCAATAAAATAAATAGATATTAAAATAAATAAATAATAATATATAAATTGAATTGAATTAAATTAAATTAACAAAATATAAAATAACAAATATCTCTTAAAACTCCAATTTCTCTAATTTCTCTAATTTTCATAGATTTTACACAACGTGTGTCTTCCAGAATCACCAAATGCCACTAGTAATTTAGCAAGTAGGAAATGGATTATACGGACACTAATAATGTATAATATTAAGACACATGGACAATACTTTGGGAAATAGAGGCATGACACATGGTTAATGGACACTAAGCATGAGTATCTAATGAACATTCATTATCATAATATTTATAATACTCCCCCTTAGATGCACATTATATATATGAAATATGTATAGTTAAAACCTTACTAGGAAAAAACCCAATGGGAAAAAAGTCCTAGTGAAGAGAAAAGAGTACATATATTTCATATAATTTATACTCCTAAAAAGTATATTTACTCCCCTTCGTGGAAACGTCACTTGAGATCTTTGAGTCGCCGCATTCCAATATTATGCACTAGTTTTTTAAATATTACAGTAGGTAATGCATCTGTAAATAAGTTTGTCATGTTATCTTTCAAACAAAATTGTTGTACAATGATATCGTCATTTTCTTCGTGATCATGAGTGTAGAAAATTTTTGGTGAAGTATGTTTTGTTTTATCTCCTTTAATATATCCTCCCTTGATTTTGGATGTGCATGTTGTGTTGTCTTCGTATAATATTGTTGGAATATTTTTATTAGAAAACGAACCATAAGTTTCATGAATTTGCTGAGTCATTGATCTTAGCCACATACATTCTCGACTAGCATTGTGAATTGCAAGAATTTTAACACGATTTGAGGAAGTAGCCATTATGGTCTGTTTCGTTGACCACCACGATACAACAGTTCCTCCACATGTGAATAGATAACCTATTTGAGATCTAACTTTGTGTAGATCAGATAAATATCCAGAATCTACATAACCAACCATATCAAAATTCCATTTATTTGAATAAAACAAATTCATATAAATCGTTTCTTAGAGATAACAAAGTATAGCTTAACTCCATTCCAATGTCTTTTTATTGCAGAGTAACTATATCTTGCTAATAAATTTATTAAAAATGCAATATCTGATCTTGTATTATTAGCAAGATACATGAGTGCACTAATTGCACTAAGATATGGTACTTCAAGACCAAGAAGTTCTTCATATCATCTCGAGGTCGAAATATATCTTTCTTCACATCTAGTGAACGAACCTCCATTGGAATGTTCAATGGATGTGCTTTATCCATATAGAACCTTTTCAAAACTTTTCCTGTATAAGTTGACTGATGAACAAATATCTCATCTGCTAAATGCTCAATTTGTAAACCAAGGCAAAATTTTGTTATTCCGAGATCTTTCATCTCAATTTTTTTTTAAAGATATTCTATTGTCTTTGAAAGCTCTTCAGAAGTCCCAATTATATTTAAGTTATCAACATATACAGTTATAATAGCAAATCCTTACTGTGATTTCTTTATAAAAACACATGGGCATATTGGATTGTTTTGATATCCTTCTTTCGACAAATATCCACTCAGGCTATTGTACCACATTCATCCTGATTGTTTCAATCCATATACGAGGATTTCAATCCACATTCGTCCTCAACCGAGACTTCTTGTCTATTTATTATTTTTCTTTTTCGAGAATTTTTTATCTTTGGAACTTACTAGTCTACCATGCTTTTGGTGTGTTACAGACTCATTAGTGACAACTTGCTGTGTTGGGATATTAATATTTTATGGAACATTTGTAGTTGGTATACATGATTCAGTTACTTTATTTGCATCTATAAATGCATATGTTAATTGATTTGTTATATTTTACAAATGAATTATCTTTTGAACTTCAAGTTCATATTGATTTGTACGATGATCTAAATGAGACAATAACGATGCATTCAATGTAATTTCGTTTTCCAACTTCTTAATCACCCCCCTAATGTTAGAAAATTTGTCTCATTAAAATGAAAAACAACACATCATGCAGTAAATACATCATCCGTCAGGGGTTTAAGATATTTTATAATTGATGGGGAATCATTTCTAATATATATTTCAAACTTCTTTTGAGAACCCATCTTAGTACGTGTGGTAGAGCAATTGGAACATATACTATGCATAAAAAATTTCTCAGTGATAGAGTAAAGATGCATAAAACGGAAGCTAACAGAACCATTAAGAACTCTAATTATACTTAATTTGAGTCCAAAGCATGCTGAAAACCAATTTTAAAATAGAAAGAGTGTTTCATTGTGTATACCTTTGAATATCTCCACTTGTTCATTGCTTAATCCACGAAATTAACCTTCGATTTCTTCAATAGACCACCAAGAGAATCTTCTCTACTATTCTCAGTCTTGGATTAGTGGTGGAAACTCAAAATTGAGAGGGATTGAGTGGGTTTGAGAGAACTTGAGAGCAAAAACTGTTTTTGCTGAAAAGTTTTCAAAATTCAGAATGCATGTCTCCAATACTCTGAAAAAGAAGTATTTATCAAATTGAATCATGCAAGCACTCACACATTCAGTTAATTGAAACTTCAATTAGTACTAATTGAGTGACCTAGGTGTTGAAATGTGGATTAATCCACTATCTAATTGAAATCTTGGACAATTCCACCAATATGTCCATTTTTCAATTTAAAATGATTTAATTTAAAAATAAATTAAATCTCAATTCAATTTCTATAAAATTAATTTAAAAATGAAAAATTAATTTAATTTTAATTAAATAAGTAATTTAATATCAAATATTAAATTAATAAAGCACCTAATTCAAACATGAATCCTATCATGTAGTCAATATTCAAATCAATATTTAAATATGTTAAACTCTCAAATTACATTTAATTTCGTTAAATTTAAACGTTTAATTATATCGAATATAATTATCCAAACCCTAAATTGAATTTGAACATTTCAAATTCAAACCCTAATTTCGAATTTGAACGCTTCAAATTTGCTCAATATTCTAATCCAAGGTGTAAGGTTTTACGAGCAAGTAAAGGGACCATATGGACCCACAGATCATAAGCTCCAACAATTTGAGGTTAATGGACTAAACTCTTTAAACCGAATTAATCAATATTTGTTAAATACTGACACATACCACTACAGCTTAGTAGTTGCACTCTCCTTACTATAGAATATATTTTTGACCACATGTTTTAGCCATAATCAGTAAGTAGATCCTTCACAAGACGTTCGTATTTACAGCTAGGTCAAAAATATCGTTTTACCCCTGTAAATACATTTTGCTTCTTATGCTTCAACTGATCCTCTATTGAACAATTGGTTTATAGTTCAACTAATAAATCATATCCCTCTCAACCATAAGAGGGTGGGGCCCCTGTATTCAAGACCGAGAATCAGTACTTAAGGGAACAACCTATCTACTAACCCTAAGTTAGGTAGAAGTGAATTTCATCTTGCAGGACTATGTCCCCAACTATCTATCCGGTCTTATCCCAAAATGGGAGACTTGTTGAGGAGTGTTGTTGAACTACTCTCACCTATGTAGATCAAAGAATAATCCCAAATAAACAATAGTTCATAGTTTGCTCAGGATTAAAATTGAGTTACCCTAGGTCATCGAATTGAAATAGTCAGTTTTAATAGTAAATGGTTATTATAAAGAAAAGTAACTATTTCGTGGTTTGGTCTCATGCAAACTTCTTTTGCATAGAATGCCCCCACTCGCATGTCTCCACATGAACGATTTTGGGATCACCTTGTTTGTACCAGTATACAAAGTAGGTTGCATCCATAGTGTCCTCATGACGAGGTACCCAATCTCATCCATATACTTATAGACCTTTTAAGCTATATACTATAACTTGATCATCTTTTACGTATCTACATAAAATTAAAGTATTCATACTATAGTCATGGGTTCGCTTATTAGATTTTATAATTGAATGCAATTTCAATAATAATTTTATTGGCAAATAAAATTTGTTTCCATAATTACGAACTGCGAGTTTTAGAATATTCCCAACACTCAGATGGGAAATATTTGGCTCATGGCCATAAACTAATTGTAATGGTGAGTACTTATGGTAAGATACTAGCCTAATGCGTACAGGTGACGTTGCATGCAAAATAGCACGTCCTTATACAGATGTGGGAAGCTTAGCTCTCATAAGCAATGGTCTAGCAATTAACTGCAAACGTTTTATGAATGATTCTGCTAAACCATTTGTGTATAAACATGAGCTACATGATGTTCAACACTTATCTTAATTGATATACAATAATTATCAAAAGCTTGAGATGTAAATTCATCGATATTATCAAGACGAATGGTCTTAATTGTATAATCAAGAAATTGTGCTCTTAACTTAATTATTTGAGCAAGTAATCTTGCAAATGCAAGATTTCGACTTGACAATAAGCATGTATGTGACTATCTGCTAGATGCATTTATTAATACCATAAAATATCTTAATGTTCCCTTGGTGGGTTAATAGGTCCATATATAACACCATGAATTCATTCTAAAAATATAGGTAATTCAGTCCCCACTTTGACTGGTGATGGTCTAATGATTAATTTACTTTAAGAGCTATCATCACATGATAATTCATTAGATTGAAGAATCTTCTGGCTTTTCAATGGATGTCCTTTTGAATTCTTAATAATTCTTCTCATCATTATAGATCCTGGATGACCCAATCGGTCATGCTAAATTATAAATATGTCTGGGATTCACGAATTTCAGGTTCATTGTTGCATATATTTCAATTACTCGTATATGAGTATAATATAATCTTGAAGATAAACTAAGCAACCCTTCCTGTATACGTTTTTCATACGAGACAGCAGATATGATATAAAGATTCTCCATATTGTTCTTTCTATTAGTCTCAATACGATGACCATTGCAACGTATATCTTTAAAACTAAGTAGATTTCTCTTTGATCGACTAGAAAACAATCAATTGTAAATTTTGTTCCGTTAGGCAAAATAATATTTGCTTTTCAAAATTCTTCAATCAGGTTTGCAGAACCTGATATTATATTGACTTTTGCTTCCAGTCTTGTCAGTTTGGAAAAATAATTTATACTTGTAAATATTGTATGTTTAGTTGCACTGTCTGCCAGACATTGATTTTCTTTACTCATTTTTTAGTCATCCAACATATGAAAATGATCCATGTTTTTTCATTAAAAGAAAATAATTACAACAAGAAAAACAACATTTGGAATATACAAAGGTTAACATCTACTAAGAGAAGGAAAAAAAATATGGAGATGAATAAAAAAAACAACATTAAGCCTAGATATTTTCAAAGTCAAAGGAAACACTTGATGTTCCATCAATTTTACCGATTTTCTCTACAGGAGATTCAAATAAGTCCACAACATCCAAATTTTCAATATGGGATGGGTCAAATATGTCATTTTCTTGGTATGAAAAATTTTCTTTCACATTTTTCTTTTTTTCCTTCAGGGATGCTTGATAGAGATCAACTAATTGTTTTGATGTACGAAAAGTATGTGACCAATGTCCAGTCGTTTCGTATAGGAATCATTTATTTTCAACACTTATTGAACTTTTATCTTGTGGAGTTTTTCCTTTTTTATTATCATATTGTGTGGTTGTTTTGAAATTTCGATGATTAGAATGACCATCAAGAAAATAATAATTATATTCCACTGTCATGGTCACGACCTTGACCACGATTATTAAAATTCACAACATTCAATTTAGGAAATGGTGTTGTTTCAGTTGGTCGAGATTCATGATTTTTCATTAATAACTCGTTATTTTGTTCGGCCACAGGAAGACGTGAAATTAGTTTAGAATATGGATTAAAACCTTTCTCTCGATATTGTTATTGCCAGAGCATATTCGAGACATGAAATATAGAAAATGTCTTATCTAACATATTAACATTAGTAATTTTCTCTCCTCATAACAACAGTTTCGAATTGATTTAAAATAATGCAGAGTTGTAATCACTTACTGATTTGAAATCTTGTAGCTTCACGTACATCCATTCATAAAGAACATACACCCATTCATAAAGAGCTTTAGGAAGAATAACGATTTTTTTCTTTTTTTATGATTACATTTTTATGGCATTCAGGTGTATTTTGGCATCAAGCACTAATGACAAATAATTATTACCATTAATATAATTCTAATTTTGTAATATTTTTCATAGTAACACTATTATAAAATATTATATTTATATTAGAAATAATATAGATCAAATATGTAAAACAACATTTAATTTATAATTATAATGAAGAGAGAGAAAAACTAACATACCTTTAGGACCTACCTTTAGTAAGAAAAACAATAGGAGCTCGTGCTGATAACGTATTGTAAATTTGAGAAGCACAACGGTGCATAATGAGAACACAAATATGGAGAAAATATAATATAATATAATAATAATATATAATAAAATAAATAGATATTAAAATAAACAAAACATAATATATAAATAAATTAATTAAATTAAATTAACAAAATATGAAATAAGGAATTTCTCTAAAATCTCCACTTTTTCCACTTTTTATGGATTTTTCCGAATGCGTGTGTCTTCCAAAACCCACAAAATGTCACTATTTATATGCAATTTGACAAGTAGAAAGTGGATTACATGAATATTAATAATGTGTAATGTTGAGACACATGGACGACACTTTGAAAAATGAGAGTATGACACATGGTCAATAGACACTAAGTATGAGCATCTATTATCATAATATTTATAATAAACATCCATTTATGATTTTTTTTTTACATTTCTTTTAAATAAGTAAGTGAATTAATAGAAATTGAATAGATGAGAAGTTACAATACCTAATACCTAACTAGCCTATATAATTCAATTTAATAGAATTGAAAATTTTAAGATACAAACTTTGAGTAAAATTGAAAACTCCCTTGATTTTTTCCTTCATCCTAAATTGTTGTTGAGATAATCAAAATGCCAATTTAACTACCATAAATGAATAAAACCTATTAAATAATAGTATTTGACCATGACCACTTGTTCATCATACTATATTATATTATCTTCAAAAGTGCTTGGAGAGTTGACTTAATTTTGTAATAAAACATTTGAATATTGTAGTTTAGTGGGGGGAATAGATGCATTTTTGTGGAGAGAATAGAGGATCATGCACCCCCCAAAGTGGAAGCACTCAAGTCTCAATGCATGTTATGAGATTGTTATAAACTAAGTTTTAATGTTTGTGCTTGTCCACTTCATTTGACCTTAAAAACAAATACTATAGTTTATGAAATTGTGCTTGTATATTATATTAATTTATCTTTCCTTGTAAGTTATTCACTAAAGAAAAATAAAATAAAATTATTTTGAAATTTCTAAGGTTGCTTTTAGTAATCATTTTGTTTTAAAAAATTAAATTCGTGGACACTACTTTCACCTCAAAATTTCTTTCTTTGTTATATACTTTTTAACAAAACCAAGCCAAAATTTGAGAACAAAAAAAAGTTGTTTTTTGTTTTTAAAATTTGACTAAGAATAATTCAACCATTATACTTAAGAAATATGCAAATTATTATAAGAAATGCGGATGAAATAGGTTTAATTTTCGAAAACAAAAGACAAAAGACAAAATGGTTACCAAACGGGGCGTAAGGTTTTTATTTAAATTTAAACCTAAAAAATGTCTTTAAAATTTAAAGAAGTTTTAATGTAATTCATACTCTATTTTTTCAAAAAATAAATGTAATTCATACTCATTTTAATCTCTTTTGAAAAAAAAATATGAAATGTCGTTTAATATTTATATATATTAATTCTTTTCCTCCTATTTTTTTTTAGCTTTAATCTTTATGTTCTTAAAAAAAAGTTGCTACCATCTTTCAATTCTAACTAAAGTTGGCTATTTTTTTTTACATAAAATAACAACAGAGTTGGTTAAATGTTACAATCATTAGTTTAAAAAAATATATATAATGTGACAAGTTATTTTTATGATTATATAACTTTGAAAACGGAGCATAAAAACTTTTCATTCAAAATTTCAATTAAAACAATGTAGAAAAGTTTAATCTATATTCATATTTTGCAATCATATATCTCGTCAAACAATTCAAACGTACACGTCAATTTAAGAAGAAAAGAAAAACGTAATATATATTGAAGTTTATTAACTTCGTTGAAATATGACCAACAAAAATGTATGATAAATTTTAATTAAGACGCGAAGATATATCTGTTTTTTATTATATAGCTTTTGAGTTAATGAAAAGACGTGATCTTGAAGTCCATTGGAATTTGATATTAAATTAAATATAATCCCACTTTTTTTTTTTTTTGGAGTTTCAAACACATGATATCAAATTCTAAAATAAATTTGGAAATAGTTTTTTTCTTTTTATTATTTATTCGTCAAACTATTTTCATGTAAATAATTGTTTATAAATGATTAAATTACAACTTTATCTTAATTTTAGGATTGTTCCCTTTCCAATATATCCTACACATTTTAAAAATGTTTAATAGGTTCATAAATCTTCAAATTTGTGTAAAAAAAAATAAAAATAAACTCCAAATGTATGGATATGATCCAACCTTTATTGTGATTGGTACATGTGGAATAAGTATATGCATTAGAATACGATTAGTATTACCTATAAATTTTAATTGTTGTAATTGGTACACATGAAATAAATATATGCGTAGTATTACCTATGAAATTTAATCAAAATACTAAGAGTCTATTTGGTAGACAATTTGAAAACAAATAATTCATTGAGACACATAGTCATATTTAATGTTTTCGTGCATGTATTTAGTAGTAAATTCATATATTCAATTCCAATCTAACAAAGATTCAAAATTTATTTGATAATATATGTATAAATTATAAAATTAGTTATAATCTAGGTTGATTTTAAAGTAATATCAAACTCAATGTTGGGTAAAGTAATATCAAATTTATATTTAAAACGGTCCATTGATTATATTTAAAACGGTCAATTGATTTTTTTTAAATGGTCCGTTGATTATATTTAAAACGGTCCGTTGATTAATTTTAAAGTGATCCGTTTCAATGCTGAAGGCCTATAAAAGGCGAGCCTTCAGCAGTTCGTTACACACAGAATTCATTTTCTAAATTCCCTCTTCAGCAGTGAGTTTAGAAATGGTGTACGTTTCGATCGCTAATGGTACATTTTCGATCGGTTCATTTGGATGTTTTATCCCAGGGACGACGTGACAATTTTCAGACCTGCTTGCACACTTGGGCAGAGCCGCAAAACGTCTTAAAGAGAGCGAGCTCTGCGACTCGGTCTGTAATGAGTTTCTGTTTTGCAGGTTTTGCTCTTCGCTTGACTACCGTGTCTTAACGGTTTACGATTCGTCGTTCTAAGGGCCCTGTCATTTTCAATAATCAATGAATCTGAAAATGTATAACATAGTTTATGTCTGCCAGACACACTCTTATGAGTTTTTAAATTTTTCATTAACTCTATGTATTATCGTTTATCAATAAATGCCTATACTCATTTAAGTTACAAGAAAAACATGCATATATATATATATACATAAAACAACGATTGGATGCAGTCCAACCTACGCCTAATTCTATGTTGTCGTGCATCTCTTCTTTACTAACAACAGAAAAATATGTTTAGCACGTGTGTATATATATATATATGAAATAATTGTGAATGAGATAGCAAATTAAATTCCCCCATCTGATTTAGGTTTGGGGAATGATTAGGAATCCTATCACATACTCCCCTTTTCTTTCTCACCTAAGAATATTTTTTAAAAATCGTACCACGTGGCACAATCTTATTACATGTTGATCGAGCTGCACAATAGATAGTTGTAGCTTTTTCTTTGAGCAATTCTTAAGTAAAACATGCCTCATTCTATTCACAAAAGGTATCTTTTTAATATTTTTTTTAAAAAATAAAAATATTAACACGTATCAATTTGTTATTGAGTGGAGCTGCAACGAGCAGTGGCGGCGGCGAATGCATCCAGCATACTGCGCAGTACGCGTGACACGTGGCACATAGTGGGTAGCAAAACTACGGGCAGCAGATTTTACGGTCAGAGCCCCAAAATATCTATCCTCTACTAATAGACGTCCTTGCCACTTGCACAAAGTATCTCTAGATATTTTTGCAATTAGTGGGTCCCACAAAGCAACAGCCAATTGAAACGCAGCTTCGGATATATATAGATCTTTCAACTCTGGCCTTGCGCTTCCCTTCTGACGTGGCCCTTTGCGATGCGAGGAATTTATCTCAGCTCTCGATTTTCATTACTGACCGTTGGATCCATGTGGGTCCCACCATGTTGTAGAAGTGGGCCCCGTTGTTCTATGGAAGTATGATATATGTATGTATGTATGATATAAACATCACGAACATGCATGTCATGTTGTGGCCAACCGTAGGACCACCATCCTCCTCACGTGCTCCCTTCTGATTCGTTCATTCAAAAGTTTTTTTTAATCAAAATATAATATATATATATATTTCTGACCGTATTGTTGAATTACAGAGTTGATGGTGGTGGGTGGTTTTCAACTTCACTTATAATTTTTTTAGGTTAAATTTAAAATTTTGGTCATATATTTCGAAGAAACTTATAATAATAAAAAATTATTAGTAGATATATCACAATGTAAAATATTTATAAATATAACAAAATTTAAATCTAGCTATCATATCGTTAGTAGAAGTTTATTAGCGATAGTGTCTATCACTTATAAAAGTCTATTGATGATATAGACTCATAAATTTTATTATATTTGTATTTTTTAAAAAAAGATATTGCCATACACTTGAATTTAATCTATTTGAAACTCAACGGAAACTAGCTGAATAATAAAAAGAAATATAAATAAGGGTTGTTTTTAAATATAAAAAGATGAATCAAAATAGTTACGAATATAACAAAAAAAATATATATATTGTTGCCTATTAATGATAACAGTGGTAGTCTGCTAGCATCTATCACTTATAAATATGATAGATTGTAATATTTTGTTA